>NC_041053.1:16185216-16485216 GCF_900634775.1 Gouania willdenowi
GTTAGATCATTTAATTCCCTGCTTCAAAATAGTGTTTTTAATGGACATATTAATTAATTAATATAATAAAAGTGTGAAGTTTTAGAAACCAAAAACGGCAAACATTTTAAAATTGCACATCTATACAGTATATACAGCATTATGAAATTGATTTTGTTTAAAAAAAAATGTTTGAACAGATGCTACAATAAATACAGCAAATACAGACGCTGTCCATGGTGCTGAATAATTCTGTAAACTTATTTTGAAAACACATAAGAGATTGAAAGGCTGCAACAGGATTGTTGCTCTATTAATCTATTGTAATAAACTGTGCAAGTACTGTAAAGGTTATTTCTTAAGAGTCTATAAAACATGAAACGGTGTCACTGAATCAAATTTATCATATGAAATAGAACAATTCTGTAATTGCACATCAAGGAGGACAATTCATTTAAGTAAGAAAAACAGCACACCAACTATCAACTAAGAAAAAAAATTGGATGATTGTATTGACACAGAAATCATGTTTTAGATTGAAAAGAGAAGTTGGTTTGCATTTGTTAAGTCAATGTCTATTAAACAATCAAGACAGAACAAAGCGACACAGTATAGTGGTATAATAGAATATTAGTCTTTTATGAATTTTTAAAACTATTGACATTTTCAACGGCATTTATGTCATTAAATACTGTAATTGAAATAATTATAGAATATATGACGTATAAGGAGTTCAAATCAACCAAGCTATTTTTAAGTGGAGAAAAAAACAGAAATTCAAAAAATTCTCAATAATGATAATGATAGTTAAAAAACTGCTTCTGCTTGAACTACCAGCTTCCACCTGCATCTATGGACTTCCTTCAGTCCTCTGTTCTACTGCTCACTTTTGATTGCTCTGCTTAACAACTCGGCAATCTTATATTGAGATTTGTGGAAATTTGCGGCAAGTTGGCCCATACAGACAGGTGGTAGGATACCTGAGGGGTTTTCCAGAAAGCGGGTTATGTTCATACTCTCAGAATGTTAGGGCTCAAATGAGGGAAACTCTGAGAATCCCATTCCAAAGAGCAAGGTCAATTCTTCTCTGAGTATGTCACCATGGTAACATTCTCCATGAACTGACCCTGCTCGCTGGGTTTCTGTTTGACTCCGCCCACCTGAACACCGCTTCTCAAAGAAAATTTTAATTTACCTTGACACTCTTCTCTGACCACACATTAGTATCATCACACACCACAGACGTGCACTCACATCAGTACAAATGTTGTGCTGCTTTATGTTTTTTTTGTAAATGGTATAGTTTTTCTTCATAACATTGTAGATGCAGAGGTTTTAGTGAAAGGCTATGTATACAGAGCAATCAGAAAGGTTAATCTGCATTAAAACGCTTAATGATGTCTGCTGTAAAATCCCCGGTATACAAACCTGTGGCAAATCTAACGGGGGATATGTCAATTTAAAGGAACGCTCAAAGAGCAATATATGAATAGTACGGAAACACAACTGAATGTATACTAATTAACCTTAGAGTGAGCATTGCATAATGAATGCATAAGGTTAGGGGTTCCAATTTTACATTAGAAAATGTTTTTTTGGGACGTCTATACGACTCTGGCGACTACATTACACTCAAAATCAATGTAAATTACGTGACTTCAAGCGGCCGTCAATGTCTGTAGAGCCGAAGCTGCACTGACAGGACTGTACACTTCCTCTTCTTACTGTGGTCAAATGTAGAATTTGAGTGAACTTATCCTTTAGTAACTCATGAGTTGATCATTTAAACCGTAATTACAAGTGGAGCTGTCTATGATAAATGCTGTAAACGTACGACTGTAGAAGAAGTGATCAGCTCTCTCTATGCAGCAGCCCCAGCTAAGCAGGTACATTCTGTTCTCAGGGTTGTTTGACCCCCTTCATACCAGCTGTAATGGAATCGGATACCCAGAGTTTCCCATAGCGAGGTATGTTGACCCAGAGTTTATGGATAGACTCAGAGTTTGTTGAACCTCCTTTTTGGAACACCCCTCTGATGGACTGTTGAAGTGACAACGATCTAAATATCAACATGGATAAAACAAACGAGATGGTTGTGGACTTTAGGAGAGAAGACCAACATGTCTCCCTCCTCCTCTACATCAAGGGGGAGAAGTGGAGATGGTCCACAGCTGTAAAGTGAGCCACCAACACAGTCAGCATGGTCAAAAAGATCCACCATCAGCTGATCTTTCTGAGGAGGCTAAACCAAGACTGAGCACTGCCATCCTCTCAGCCTTCCAAAGGTGTGGTTGAGAGCACACTGGTCTCCTCCATCACCTCACGATACGCTAACTGCTCAGCTGTGAACAGGAAGGCTCCCGTCCACAGACATACACCAGCTGAAGCAGGGACAGAGCAGCCCATATAATGGGAAACTCCAAACACCCAGCCCTCAGACTATTCATCCTCTTCCCTTCATGAAAAAGACTCTGCAGCATCAGAGCCCAGACAACAAGGCTAAGACTAATGAACAATATCAGCCAAAGCTCAGATGCTGCTACACATCCTCAAAACCTCATTATCCTGTGTGTTCTATTATGTTGTGTATTTGCTTTATTATTTCTACCCCCTTTTGTATAAGATTATATACTTTTATTTGTATTAAACATTTTTCTATGCATGCTTCAAGCCCAGAGACATAATTTTTCTTTCATACGGTATGTGACATAGAAATGGAAAAAGAAATACCCTGAACTTTAAACCTTGAGTAGCTTTAAAATAATTTAAAAATATTAAAGTTTTCCATCAACTGCAGAACAATTGAGGGGAAAAGTCAGAACAAAACATGGCAAAGTTGTTTTACACTAAAAAACGCATGCACTTGATAAGTATTTTGTATTGAAATGTATCAGTAATGTAACACCTGAACCACTCAGTTCTTTTATCCAGAAACAAAACAGCAATTACAGTCACCATGAGGTTCCATCAATCATAACTGTCAGATCCCACACTGCAGGACTTTATTTAGTCATTCTGCCTATATTTACAAAAGTGCCAAGCTGTGGAATCCACTACAACTCTAGACCTTATCAGATTTTAAAATGTTTACCTATAGGCTTAAGTCTTGGCTGAAAGAATATCAAAATTGTACCCATTTGTAAATAGCTGTGTGTGTATGTGAATGTTTTTTATAATCTTTGTATTGGGGCTTGGTAAGTTTTATTGTTTTGACTGTATTTCACTGTAGTGTAGAAAGGCCCAAGAGAGTATTTGTGAAATAGCATTAGCTACATAATATGTGCATAACATCAACTGCAAACCTTTCTATCAATGTTGAATTGCATTCTCCCTGTCAAATAATACTATGAATAAAATACATTAAAAAATGTTTTTAAAAAATTGATTTAATTTTTTTTAACCAATTTTGATGCAAAAAAAAAAAATTCAATGAAGAGAAAAAACTATATTGATGGGTACTATGATGATGGAAATATTCACATTTTGAATTAATGTAAATAAAGAGTGGGAAAAAAGTTGGAAAAATCCCAATGAATGTAATATTCAAGTCTTGTCACAAGAAAATTAAAAAAAAGGATTTACCAGCAAAAGCTCTTGAATTTACCAAGAAAAAAATGGATATTGCTTAATGGTTCAGTCAAGTTACTTACAGAGGACAATTTTTTTAAATTTTATATTATTTTGGAAACATTTATCAACAAATTAAACCCATGTGCTCAAGTTGAAAACACAGCACAAGACACCAGAAGAACAATGCAAAATAAAAAAAAAAAGATAAACTATAACTTGAACTACACTTCAAAGTTGAAACAAAAGTTTGGAACTAAAACAAAAAGAAACATTCTGTAATTAATAAATGAAAAAACAACCCAACAGCATCAAACTCTAATTCTGACAATTCTAACAGCTACAACTTTGAATACAAAACCAAAAACCTACCGAGAAAAGGACCACAAAGACAATACTGAACAAATATATACAGGACAAATAACCGGTCAAAGCCCCAGCCCTAGCATAAGACCAGTATATTTTTAATGTAGAAAATATAGTATACATAATTTTGTAAAACGCGTGTTTAAAATCTAAGTAATAATGTAACACCAAATCACAGTGAAAGGGGATCTTGAGGAATTAATTAAGTCTTCTGTCTGTCTACAACTTTAGTAACTTAAAGACGTACATATCACGTAAAATGATAACTTCAGCTTTGGTGACACGCAAATAACACAGTCGTAATAGTTTTAATTTTATCTGAAAAAACACCTTAGGTAATTATTTTTTTTAAATGATACAAAAAAACGTATCACAACATTCTTGAACCATTAGAAAATTAAAATCCAGCAATAGAAATTTAAAAATTTGTATTTGGAAAAAAAAAAAAAAAAAAAAAAAAAAAAAGATGCTGAATAAGTGTGTGAATCGCTCAAACTTTTTTTTTCTTTGGATGAGCATTTGTGAATATTAATAAACAGAGATGTATCAGCAGCTGTACTTGATGATTAAAATAAACAGTTTGCAGATGTTATTAGTGCATTGAAAATATTGCAAAAATAAATAGGGAAAAACAAGATGTGACCAAATTCATTCTGTTGTTCGACTTTAGTCCCTAAATATACAACCATATAAAATGTTGACCAAATTACTATATATACTTAAAAAAAAAAAAAAAATCATGAAGGTTTTATATTTCTTGATTTCTAGTTAAAACCACAAACATAACAAACATGATGCACAAAATTGCAAGATATCAGCAAGTGTTTAGAGACTAACCTCCAGAGGAGAATCTGGTTCATCCAGGATGTTCCTGTCACTCTGTATCCGCTGCATGGTCCCTGTTGAACTGGGCTCCATTATCAGCACGTTCTGACTACCAGCTCTGCCGAACTTACAGTCACTCTTTCTGGAGTCTGTGGTCCTGCACACCTCGTAATTGTACACGTGTGGGAGAGTCCCTGTCCCCAAAGTGTCTGAGTAACGTGGTGGATAATATGGGATCACAGGCAGCTTGGACTGATACAGGATGCGAGACTGTCTCCATCTGTAGATCTTCACTGAGATGATCACCACTAAACAGGTGATGAACAGGAAGGAGACTACAGCCAGAGCCAGCACTAAGTAAAAAGTCAGGTTGTCCTTGTACTCCTTGTCGTGTGTGAAGTCAGTGAACTCTGACAGCACTTCAGGGAAGCTGTCGGCCACCGCCACGTTCACAATGACTGTAGCTGAACGAGAGGGCTGCCCGTTGTCCTCCACTATAACAGTCAGTCTTTGTTTCACTGCATCTTTATCACTCACTTGGCGGATAGTTCTGATCTCTCCATTCTGTAAGCCCACTTCAAACAGCGCCCTGTCTGTGGCTTTCTGCAGTTTATACGAGAGCCAGGCATTCTGTCCAGAGTCCACATCAACAGCCACCACTTTAGTCACCAGATAGCCCACATCTGCTGAACGGGGAACCATCTCAGCCACCACAGAGCCACCAGTCTGGACTGGGTACAGCACCTGAGGGGGGTTGTCGTTCTGGTCCTGGATCAGGATTTTCACTGTCACGTTGCTGCTGAGAGGAGGAGAACCTCCATCCTGAGCTTTGACCACAAACAGCAGCTCTTTGATTTGTTCATAATCAAATGAGCGCACTGCGTGTACGACTCCACTCTCTGCATTGACTGAAACAAAGTCAGAAATTGGAGATCCGCCCACATTGGTCTCCTCCAGGATGTAGGAAACACGAGCGTTCTGGTTCTCATCAGGATCTTTAGCTCTCAGTGTGAGCACAGAGAGACCTGGAGAGTTGTTCTCTGTGATGAACGTGTTGTAAACACTTTGTAAAAACACTGGAGCGTTATCATTAACATCAGACACCTTCAAATGAAAGGTTCTCCTCACTGAGAGAGGAGGCAGCCCTGAATCTGTGGCTACAACAGTGATGTTATAATCTGAAACACCTTCACGGTCCAACACAGTATCTGTTACCAAAGTGTAATAATTCCTCAGATTAGATTTGATCTTAAAAGGTGAATTTTCTTCTATTTTACAGTTGACCTGTCCGTTATCACCTGAATCCAGGTCTTTGACATTAATGATGCCAATAGTTGTACCAGGAGGAGAGTCCTCTGACACAGGACTGGTGAAGGACATGACGCTGATAGTCGGGGCGTTGTCATTAACATCAGTCACTTCAATGATCACTTTACTGGAATCTGTTAATCCTCCCTGATCCTTAGCATCTATTCTGAATTCATATTTTTTATCCTTTTCATAATCAATAGACCCTTTAATTGATATTTTTCCAGATTTTTCCTCTAACGTGAATATATTTTTTAGACTACTGTCAAGATCAGAAAAAAAGAAACGTCACAATTCTATTTGATCCATGATCAGCGTCACTGGCGTTTACAGTTATAACGTAGGTATCCTTTGGAGAGTTTTCTAACACTGTAGCTTTATATACAGACTGATTAAATACTGGTGCATTATCATTAACATCTAAAACTATAATATATTATTTACTGTACCAGATCGCTGCGGAGTCCCACCGTCTACAGCTATTAATTTCAGAGACAGAGATGGATTTGTCTCCCTGTCCAAAGGCTTCTGCAGCACCATCTCTGCGTATTTCTTTCCATCTGCGTTTGAATTCTGTTTCAGGATGAAATTCTCGTTTTCTGTTAAAAAATACTCCTTTAATCCGTTCACACCCACATCCTGATCTTCTGCAATGGGTAAAGAAAAACGAGCCCCAATTACACACTTTCACTGATTTCAAAATTAATCCTGTTTCTTTTAAACACAGGAGAATGATCGTTTATATCCGTGATTTCAACAGTGACCTGATGCAGCTCCATCGGATTCTCTAAAATGATCTCAAAGCTGAAGCTGCACGGTGTCACGTCCCCGCAGAGCTGCTCTCGGTCGATCCTCTCATTCACCACTAAAGTCCCTTTGTCTGCCTTCAGCTCCGTGTACTGGATGCTCTCTCCGCTCACGATCCGGGCCCGACCAGAACGGAGCCTTTTCAGGTCCAAACCGAGGTCCTGCGCTACGTTACCGATCAGAGATCCTTTCTTCATCTCCTCCGGGATTGAATATCGGATGTGTCCTGATACCAAAGGACTGAAGCACAGCAAGAGAGACAAAAGCCTCCAAACATGTCCGCATCCACAACGCCATTTTACGCAGCGCGTTTCTGCTCGTGCTCCAAGTGCCATAGTGACAAAAAAAAACACAAAACTGTGAAATAAATCCGACCAATTATGATCAGAAACGATGTAAATCTCCGACAATAATTTCCAATAAGAAATGATGGCAGTATATCATTTACTGCATGTATCTGAGAGCTGACGTGCGTCTGCTCTAAACGTCAGCCGATGAACTGCAGCTCATCTCTTTTTCTCCTGGTCCACAGACACAGGGAGGGGATCATGTTGTCAGCATTAATGTAATAATTTAGATTGTCCAACAGCGTCCCTTAGAGTTCAGAACAAGAAACACAGCCTCATGACATTGAGTGCTATCTAAATATTTTAAATAGCCAAATCTGGCCCTTTGAAGCATTCAATTAGACCCCCGGATATAATAAACTAGAGACAAAAAATTCATCAATTAAGAAATTACAAACTAATTCCATTGTAGATATCACAGCCCACAAATTAAATGAAACTCAATAATATTTGGAGGAGTCAAAGCTTTCTCACACTTAAATTACATGATGACAGTTATTTGTAATCACAAAATGTTGAGATATCTCTTATATTTTCAAAATCGTGCTATTATCCTCTAATCATTCCACAAAGTTTCCTAAAAAATGAATAGAAATTGAGCACAAAGTAAATTTAACCGAAGATCCTGCCGAGACTGATGTATTTTACATATTGTTTGAAGATTGTCAGTGACTTCCATTCCTTAAGTATCATTTATATGTCGTTGTGCAAACAAAACACATGAAAGTTAAACATGCTTTTTTCCCCCGCCTAAAATCTACCACCCACTCAATTTGAAATTGGTCTCTATTTGGCCCCCGAACTACTTTTTTTTTTAAATTGAAATATTAATGTATTTAGTGTAATTTAAAGATTGTGTGAAGTTTTAGAAACCAAAAAAAGCAAACATGTTTAAAATGTACACTGAAAAGGCTTTTTCAAACATGAATGCTTGGGTACAAGGCACAGGAAGAAAATTCAGTAAAGTATAGAGCAAATACTATTAAAATATGCCAACTATATGTCAAGAAAAGAACCATGTAAAAATGGACAAATAAATGTTGAAAATAATGTTTCAGTTAAAAGAAGGGAAAAAAAAATGCTTGTATTCATCAGGTCAATGTACAGATGCAACAATAAATACAGTTCTACAAGACGCTGTCCATGGTGCTGAATGAGTCTGTAAAATGATTTTGCAAACACATAACAATTAATATTGTAATAAACTTTGCAAGTACTGTAAATGTTCATTTTTAAGGGTCTATAAATCATGAAACGGTGTCAAAGGAATAAATGTGAAATAGAACAATTCTGTAATGTACCGGTACATATGTATCAGGGAGGAGGATGAGGTGCAGTACAGGGCTGCTGTGGCCAGCTTTGTCACATGGAGGGAGCTGAACCATCTCCAGCATGTGACACAGACTAAGGAGCTGATTGTGGATCTGAATAAAACCAAGAACCCGGCCAGCACTGTCTCCATCCAGGCGGACAGTGTGTGTGACAGTATATGGAGGAGAACAAACACCTCGGACTAGTGATTGATAACAAACTGGACTGGGGGAAGAACACTGACTCCCTCTGCAGGAAGGGCCAAAGCTGCCTCTATTTTCTCAGACAGCTGAAGTCCTTCAACATCTGCAGAAAAATGCTGAGGATGTTTTGAGTCTGTGGTTGCGAGTGCGATCCTCTACGCTGTTGTTTTCTGGGGGAGCAGACGAAGGGTCGCAGACACCAACAGACTCATCAGCAAGGCCAGTGACATTGTGGGGATTAAACTGGACTCTCTTACAGTGGTGACAGAGAGGAGGACCCTGTCCAAGGTGAAGGCCATCTTGGTCAATGAGTCCCACCCACTCCATGATGTGCTGGGAAGCCACAAGAGCACCTTCAGCATCAGGCTGATCCCACCATGGTGCTCCACAAAATGCCACAGGAAATCATTCCTGCCTGTGGCGGTCAAACTACAATGCATTTCTGTAACTGGACAGCTTTGATCGTTGTACATATCTGTATATTTGTATTATTATTATTATATTATTATTATGTATCTTATTTGATTTTTTATGACTATAATGTGTGCACTTGTATTTAATCATTATTTAATTAACAGTCTTTAATTAACTATGTATGTTTTTCTCACTCTTTCATTGTTTAATATTCATTCTTTTTATTTGTAATATTTCTTGAGCGGCTGTAATGCAAGTAATTTCCCCCCTGGGATAAATAAAGTAATTTTGATTCTGATTCTGTTTCTGACATATGAAGGAGGACAATTAATTTAAGTATGAAAATATAACAACACACCAACTAATAAAAGACTGTATAAGACCAATAAAAAACTTGAAAATAAACTGAAAAAGGAGCAAGCTGGTTAGAAAATGGATGATTGTATTGAAACAAAAATCATGTTTTAGATTAAAAATTTGTTTAGGTCAGTATCTAGATTAAACAATAAAAACACAATAAAGCGGCACACTATAGCAGCATGATAGAATTTAAGTGTTTTATGAAACTTTACAAGTATATATGTTTTTAAAGGAATTTACAAGTAATAAAACACTGTACTTAAAATAATTGTATCATATATGGTGTATAAGGAGTTCAATTCAACCAAGTTATTTTTAAGTGAAGAAAATTCTGTATAGATTTACAAACAAAATAAATTATGCAAAAATATTCAGTTTTTATTATTCTGAGATTTTATATTTTTCATCAAAGCAAACTAATATAGAAATGTTTTTTTTTTTTTTTCTAAATGAATGTAACTCATACTATTCGATGAATGAAAACAGAAATTAAAAAAATGCAAAATGAATAACATCATAAAATACAATAAGAATAAAATTATTTACATCACGTTGTTTTTTTAAAAATTTGAACCAAAACACACATGATATCTCAGTTATTGTATATAAAAGTGGACTTAGACCAGTACGCATAGAGGAAAAACTCTCAGATGGCTCCATCTTATCTGTGGTCCTCTCTGTTCTCACCCACCTGGAGAGATACATATACGTCAGGCTGCTTTTCCTTTAGCTCTGCCTTCAACACAATCAAACTGCTGACATAGTTAAAAAAAAACTGCTTCTGTTTACACTACCAGATTCCACCTGCATCTGTGGACTTCCTATCACACAGACAGACAGTGAGGATCAACAACATCTCCTCCTCCACCATCATCCTCAACACTGGCTCTTCTTAGGGCTGCATTCTCAGTCCTCTGCTCTACACTCTGCTCATTTATACCATTGCTCTGCTTAACACCTGGGCAATCTTATTTTGAAGTGCGGATGACACAGCGGTAGTGAGATTAATAATCCATACTGGTGCAGGGACAACAATCATACCAATGTGCGTAAAACAAAGGAGATGGAGTGGACTTTAGGAGAGGAGACCATGCCTCCCTCCCCCTCTGCTCTCTATATCCAGGGAGAAACTGTGGAGATGCTCCACAGCATTAAGTATCAGAGGTTCACATCTCCAGAGGATTAAAGTGAGCCACAAACACATCAGCATAGTCATAAGGTCCACCGATAGCTCTTCTTTCTGAGGAGTCTAAAGCAAGTGTGACTGAGCCCTGCAGTCCTCTCAGCCCTCCAAAGGTGTGGTGGAGAGCACACTGGCCTCATCCATCACCCCATGGTACGCAAACTGCTCAGCTGTGAACAGGAAGGCTATGCAGAGCGTGGAAGATCACCCAGAGAAGATGCCCCGCTGCACCCTCCCCTCCACAGACCTGAAGAAAAGGCAGACGCCAAACACCCAACACCAAACTATTCAACAAAAAAAAAAAAAAAAGAAAAAATGCAGCATCAGAGCCCAGACATCAAGGCTCACACCTTCTTCTAGAATCTCAGACAAATGAACAATATAAGCCAAAGCTCTGATGCTGCTACACATCCTCTAAACCTCATACTCCAGTGTTTTATATTGTGTATTTTGCTCTGTTATTTCAACACCATTTTGTATTACATTATACTTTTGCTTTTATTAATAAGCATGCTACTGACACAGATGAACATTTTTTTGTTTTTATGTGACATAGAAATGACAAGAATGACTTTGAACTTTAAAGCTTGAGTATATATGTTTCAAATTAATTTCAAAACATTGATGTTTTCCTTCAATTGCAGAACATTTGAGGGGAAGAGTCAGAACAAAACATGGCAAATTCATTTTACACTGAAATACTTATGCACTTGATATGTATTTTGCATAGCTGATGTGAGTGTGTGGATCACCTATAGCCAGTTGGTGCTAAATCTAAAGCTGAGAAAATAATTAGAAAAGGACCACAGAGTAAATTAAGACAATACCGTACAAATATAAACAGTAGTGTGTTATTTTTCTGTATTTCATTAATGGCAAATAACACATCAAAGTCCCATCCCTAACATAAGACCAATATAATAATCGATGTACAAAATATAGAGTAAATATTTTTGTAAAAGGCGTCTTTAAAATCTAAGGAGTAATGCAACACCAAATCACATTGAAAGGGGATTTTGAAAGGTTAAAAGTGTTGTCGAAAACTTTAGAACCTTAAAGACATATTTTATGTAAAATGATTACTTTAGATTAGGTGACTCGGAAAGAATGTAGTCCTAATAACTTTCAATTTTATCTGAAAAGACACATTGGCAAATTATGTTCATGTACATACCTTTAATCTAAATGTTCTACTGCACTACTTATCAATGCTCTACTGCACTATTTTCCTTTTATTATTATTATTATATTTTTATATTATCTTTCTTTTCTATTATTTTCCTTCTTTTATCTTATTTTTTAATTTTTATTTTGTATCTATTTAATTATTTTTTATACTATTATTATTATTATTATTATTTTATTATTATTATTATTATTATTATTATTATTATTATTATCATCATCTTGTTATTTGCACATTCTAGTCTAACTACTGTTTATATTTAACTTATGTTTATACTTATTATCATCTTTTCTAGCTGATTGTTTATTGTTGAAAAAATTTTGTTTTCACTATTGGAGAGAGCACAGTTAAATTCCTCGTGTGTACAACATACACTTGGCGAATAAAGATGATTCTGATTCTGATTCTGATTCTGATTATATGTATATTTTTTTAAATGATAAAAAAAAAAAAAAATCAATACACTCTTGAGCCAATAAATCCAGAATTAGAAATGTAAAAATGTATATTTCGAAAAAAAAAAAAAGAAAAGCTGAAGTGTGTGAATCGCTCAAACTTTTTTGCTTTAGATGAGCATTTGTGAATATTATTAGAGAGAGATTGTAATAACAGCAGCTGTACTTGATGAAAATAAACTCTCAGTTTGCAGGTGTTATAGGTGTTTTAAAAATATTGCAAAAAGAAATAGGGAAAAACAAGATGTGACCAACATCCATTTGTTTGACTTTAGTCTATAAAAATACAACCAAATAAAATGTTGACAAAATTGCAGTAGATCCTTTACAAATATCTTAATAGTAATATATATCCGCAGTTTTCTATTTAAAACCACAAACATACACACAAATATATGATGCACAAAATTGCAAGATATCAGCAAGTATTTGGAGACTAACCTCCAGAGCAGAGATGATGGTATAAAAAGGTTATATATATTCCCTTGAAAAAAAAATGAAATAGTTTATGTTGCTGAAAATGTGAACCAAAAAGACGAATAAAAAATTAATTGTAAGAAATAAGTAAATTAAACCAACTAACCTCCAGAGGAGAATCTGGTTCATCCAGGATGTTCCTGTCACTCTGTATCCGCTGCATGGTCCCTGTTGAACTGGGCTCCATTATCAGCACGTTCTGACTACCAGCTCTGCCAAACTTACAGTCACTCTTTCTGGAGTCTGTGGTCCTGCACACCTCGTAATTGTACACGTGTGGGAGAGTCCCTGTCCCCAAAGTGTCTGAGTAACGTGGTGGATAATATGGGATCACAGGCAGCTTGGACTGATACAGGATGCGAGACTGTCTCCATCTGTAGATCTTCACTGAGATGATCACCACTAAACAGGTGATGAACAGGAAGGAGACTACAGCCAGAGCCAGCACTAAGTAAAAAGTCAGGTTGTCCTTGTACTCCTTGTCGTGTGTGAAGTCAGTGAACTCTGACAGCACTTCAGGGAAGCTGTCGGCCACCGCCACGTTCACAATGACTGTAGCTGAACGAGAGGGCTGCCCGTTGTCCTCCACTATAACAGTCAGTCTTTGTTTCACTGCATCTTTATCACTCACTTGGCGGATAGTTCTGATCTCTCCATTCTGTAAGCCCACTTCAAACAGCGCCCTGTCTGTGGCTTTCTGCAGTTTATACGAGAGCCAGGCATTCTGTCCAGAGTCCACATCAACAGCCACCACTTTAGTCACCAGATAGCCCACATCTGCTGAACGGGGAACCATCTCAGCCACCACAGAGCCACCAGTCTGGACTGGGTACAGCACCTGAGGGGGGTTGTCGTTCTGGTCCTGGATCAGGATTTTCACAGTCACGTTACTGCTGAGAGGAGGAGAACCTCCATCCTGAGCTTTGACCACAAACAGCAGCTCTTTGATTTGTTCATAATCAAATGAGCGCACTGCGTGTACGACTCCGCTCTCTGCATTGACTGAAACAAAGTCAGAAATTGGAGATCCGCCCACATTGGTCTCCTCCAGGATGTAGGAAACACGAGCGTTCTGGTTCTCATCAGGATCTTTAGCTCTCAGTGTGAGCACAGAAAGACCTGGAGAGTTGTTCTCTGTGATGAACGTGTTGTAAACACTTTGTAAAAACACTGGAGCGTTATCATTAACATCAGACACCTTCAAATGAAAGGTTCTCCTCACTGAGAGAGGAGGCAGCCCTGAATCTGTGGCTACAACAGTGATGTTATAATCTGAAACACCTTCACGGTCCAACACAGTATCTGTTACCAAAGTGTAATAATTCCTCAGATTAGATTTGATCTTAAAAGGTGAATTTTCTTCTATTTTACAGTTGACCTGTCCGTTATCACCTGAATCCAGGTCTTTGACATTAATGATGCCAATAGTTGTACCAGGAGGAGAGTCCTCTGACACAGGACTGGTGAAGGACATGACGCTGATAGTCGGGGCGTTGTCATTAACATCAGTCACTTCAATGATCACTTTACTGGAATCTCTCAAACCTCCCTGATCTTTAGCATCTATTCTGAATTCATATTTTTTATCCTTTTCATAATCAATAGAGCCTTTAATTGATATTATTCCAGTTTCTTCATTAATTGTAAAAACATTTAATAAACTACTGTCTATTTCGGAGAAATGATACGTCACAACTCCATTTGATCCATGATCAGCGTCACTGGCGTTTACAGTTATAACGTAGGTATCCTTTGGAGAGTTTTCTAACACTGTAGCTTTATATACAGACTGATTAAATACTGGTGCATTATCATTGGCATCTAAAACTGTAATATCTATATTTACTGTACCAGATCGCTGCGGAGTCCCACCGTCTACAGCTATTAATTTCAGAGACAGAAATGGATTTGTCTCCCTGTCCAAAGGCTTCTGCAGCACCATCTCTGCGTATTTCTTTCCATCTGCGTTTGAATTCTGTTTAAGAATGAAATTCTCGTTTTCTGTTAAAAAATATTCCTTCAGTCCGTTCACACCCACATCCTGATCTTCTGCACTAATCAAAGAAAAACCAGCTCCAATTACAGCACTTTCACTGATGTCAAAATTAATCTTGTTTCTTTTAAACACAGGAGAATGATCGTTTATATCCGTGATTTCAACAGTGACCTGATGCAGCTCCATCGGATTCTCTAAAATGATCTCAAAGCTGAAGCTGCACGGTGTCACGTCCCCGCAGAGCTGCTCTCGGTCGATCCTCTCATTCACCACTAAAGTCCCTTTGTCTGCCTTCAGCTCCGTGTACTGGATGCTCTCTCCGCTCACGATCCGGGCCCGACCAGAACGGAGCCTTTTCAGGTCCAAACCGAGGTCCTGCGCTACGTTACCGATCAGAGATCCTTTCTTCATCTCCTCCGGGATTGAATATCGGATGTGTCCTGATACCAAAGGACTGAAGCACAGCAAGAGAGACAAAAGCCTCCAAACATGTCCGCATCCACAACGCCATTTTACGCAGCGCGTTTCTGCTCGTGCTCCAAGTGCCATAGTGACAAAAAAACACTAAACTGTGAAATAAATCCGACCAATTATGATCAGAAACGATGTAAACTTCCGACAATGATTTCCAATTAGAAATGATGGCAGTATATAATTTACTGCATGTATCTGAGAGCTGACGTGCGTCTGCTCTAAACGTCAGCCGATGAACTGCAGCTCATCTCTTTTTCTCCTGGTCCACAGACACAGGGAGGGGATCATGTTGTCAGCATTAATGTAATAATTTAGATTGTCCAACAGCGTCCCTTAGAGTTCAGAACAAGAAACACAGCTTCATGACATGTACGGATCTAATTGTTTTAGATAGTCCGTGTCCAAACCACGGCCCGGGGGCCAAACCTGGCACTTTGAAGCATCCAATTCGACCCGCAGAATATAATGAAACTGACAGAGAAAACATTAATCATTTAAAAAATTACTAAACTGTGAGTCCTCCAATTATTGCAGAGATGTATTGAATTTGTGGGCTGTGATATCTACAACTGCGTTCGTAAAATTATTATATATATATAATATATATATATATATAATATATATATATATATATATATATATATATATCAATAACATGTAACATATAATGTATATATTTTATATGTTACATTTCTTTAATCAAAGTGGTTTTTGGCCTTCTATTTGATTTTCAAATCATAACAATACTTAGACAATAGTTACATTACGTATTAATTTATCCTTTGTTCTACATTTGTTTTTACTTTTAACCATATCAATTTTACGTGTCAGCATTTTCATTTTCATGTATATATCAAAATACATGTAAATTTGTATTGTAGCTTTTTTTTTTTTTTTTTTTTTTTACATACGTTTGGTAAAAATAAATAAATAAATAAATAAACATATTTTCAAGTGGATTCACTTTTCAATCAAAAAAAAATTGTAATGAGTTTGTGTTTTTCCTTGAATTGCATTTGATTAAAAAAAATTAAAAAAAAAATGTAAAAAAAATACTCAGAAGAGATATTAAAGGTGTTGGTTTAAAATTCATGATAAACACGTGAATTCGTTTTTTGGTTTTTTTTTCATTTAATCTTTCTGTTTAATCTATTGTCTGTTTTTTTCTGCAGTTTTGTTTATTTTATAATTCTTACGCATTACTTAGATTGTTTGCTTTAAATTTCTCAATTATTTAATTTTTTTCTTTTTTTTTCCTTTCTTTTTTGTATTTTCCATGCTTATTTTGCTTCACTTCAAATTGCCTTGGATTAATTAAACTTATTTTATTTCATAAATACATTAATTTTGTTGACACCGTTTCATGATTAATAGAACTTTAAAAACTGTCTTTACAATATTTGTAAAGATTCTTACATTAATAATAGTGCTACAATTATGTTGCGGCCTTTCAAGCTGTTATATGTTTTCAAAATCATTTTACAGAGTTATTCAGCACCATAGACAGCGTCTTCTTTGCTGTATTTACTGTCTTCATTGTTGTATCTGTACAATGACCTGATGAATAAAAAAAAATAAATAAGGATTTAAACTTTATTTTAAACTTTTTTTTTTTTACATGGTCCTTTTCTTCAAAAAGAATTTTCAACATTCATGGGCTCTGTTTGCACGTCAACATACTGTATAAATGATATGTAAGAAATGGAAGTCACTGACAATATCCAAGCAATATGAAAAATATTTCAGTCTGCACCTTCAGTTAAATTTACATCCATCGATTCGTCTATTTTCTAACCCGCTTTGTCCTATTTCAGGGTTGCAGGGATCTGCAGGTACCTATCTCCAGCTCACAGTGGGCGTTAGGCAAGGGGTACACCCTGGACAGGATCGCCAGTCTATCACAGGGCTACAGGCAGATGACAGACAACTATTCACAATCACTATATTGGCAATTCAGTGACTACAATCAACCTAAGTCATGTTTTTTGATAGTGGGAAGAAGCCTGAGTACCCAGAGGAAACCCATGCAGCGCAGGGAGAACAGGCAAACTCCACAAAGAAAGGAACCGTGTCTCCACCTCAGGGTTTGAACCAGGACCTTCTTGCTGTGAGGCCGACGAGCTAACCACTAGCCCACCGTACGCAGTTAAATGAAGGAATGGTATGAGGATAATTGCAGGATTCCGAAAAATATAAGAGCTATTTCAACAATTTGCAATTAAAATTGACTGTTATCATGCGATATAAGTGTGAGAAAACTGTGAGTAGTCCAAATATTGTGGTGTTTTATTGAATATGTGGGCTGTGATATCTAAAACTGAATTTAACAAAAAAAAAAAACAAAAAAAAAACAACAACAGCAATATCCAGGTCTCATTTGTTAAATGAAAGGTGTTTTGCTTTTATTTTGTTTTTGAATTATAAAAAAACTTAGACAAGACAATTGTTGCAAAATGTAATAATTTAGCATTTGTCTTAAAAATGTTTTTACTTTTAAATACATCAATCATAAAGTGTAATTTGTCAATCTAAAAGGACTCAAAACGTCTGTCAAATCTAACAGTCTCAGTTGTCAAACCAAGAGACGTCAAATGACACAGCCTCAGGCTTCAAAATAAAAGTCATAAAGACTTGACAGCCTCAGGCCGTAAAAACGACATGACGTGAAAAAACCGGAAATACACATATATTATATTACATTATATTATATTATATTATATATATATATTAGTCTAACAAAGCAATACACTGTAGATTATTGTAAAGAGATTTATAAGTCATAAAACACTGTAATTAAAATAAAGGACATATGAAGGTGTTCAATTCAATCAAGCTATTTTTAGGTAAAGAAAAATTTGCAAACAAAATAAAAGACACAAACATATTCAGTTTTTAATCTCAGATTTTCTTTATTTATTCAAAGCAAAGAAAGTTATCTTTTTCTTTAAAAAAATAATCTGTGTACCCTTCATTCTTTGGTTATTCCGTTTTAAAATCGAATCAAAATAACAAATAAACAGTGTGGTATTTTTTTTACCGACTTAAAACCATAACAGAAATCCAGAAAAATGAAAAACCAAACAAGCAGGGTTTTTTTTTTGTTTTAAAATTAAATCTGGTTCTATTTGTGAAATATTTGGATATTAACGAGTAACCCAGGACGAGAATTTCATGTTTTATTCTCACCATACAGAGAGGACCGACAGACAAACATTTACTCTGCTGCGTTTGATAAACATTTTTATCATGTTGTCAACCTCACAGCAACCTCACAGCAATGGCAGAAGCATAATTTGTGTGTCAATGATGTTTTGTTAAAGAGTTACTGATGTACATGATATGTGATTAAAGGAAAAGACGTGGTGTATGAATCTACTGGCGCTCCTCATTTCTTGTTATCAACTTCCGTGCGTGTTAACGGCTGACGTTAGTGGCTAGCGGTATTATAACGTGCACGATACATATTTGGATACTCTTTGGACCGTAACACCATTAAGATCGCGTACACCATAAAAGAACATAAAAACATTACAAAAGACACGCTGCGCTCAACACAGCAGACCAACCATCTCAGACAACAAACAAGTCGCAACGACAAACAGACACAGACGAGACTTAGTCACTGTCTTATGAAGATAAATGTTGACATATGATTTTGAAGTAAGCACAGAGACAGCCCCACCCCACAATGTGTCCTGGGTCAATAATTCAAACACACCCTAAGCCACACAAACCCACTCATGAAATATCCACAAAAAACACCTGAACTGTGCTCACTCCTGTAAGAACAGCTGGCACCAGAGTAAAAAAACCCACACACAATATTTATCACACTCCACACTCCCACACACAAATACACACGTTCCGAAGATCAGAAGCCCGAGTCTCACCAACATAAACATAACATCACACAGACACTTTGACCAACATACCATCCATTCTGCCTCCATACTAAACAGTGCTGAGGAATGGTGCCCTGACACACTCTCCATTTCTTGTAAATAATGTTCAATTGCACTGTCCCAAAGTGTGTTTGTGTGTGAGATTAACTTCTATATCTAATTTATTTATTTTATTAATTGAGTACTTTTTTTCACTTTCTAAAGTTGTTGCATTAATGTCATGAAAAGAACTGTCCATCAATCCATCCATGCAGAATTTTTACAAGACATTTTTTTTCATACGAAGGTAAAAGTGGCTCAATATGTGCACTGAAAGAGCACTGAACACAGACATCAACAATACTACACATGATAAAAAAAATAGGTATATATATTCCCTTAAAATAAAATTACGAAATAGTGTTTGTTGCTGAAAACATAAACCAAGAAGACAGAAATTAAAAAAAAAAAAAAGGAAATTTGACCAACTAACCTCCAGAGGAGAGTCTGGTTCATCCAGGATGTTCCTGTCACTCTGTATCCGCTGCATGGTCCCTGTTGAACTGGGCTCCATTATCAGCACGTTCTGACTACCAGCTCTGCCGAACTTACAGTCACTCTTTCTGGAGTCTGTGGTCCTGCACACCTCGTAATTGTACACGTGTGGGAGAGTCCCTGTCCCCAAAGTGTCTGAGTAACGTGGTGGATAATATGGGATCACAGGCAGCTTGGACTGATACAGGATGCGAGACTGTCTCCATCTGTAGATCTTCACTGAGATGATCACCACTAAACAGGTGATGAACAGGAAGGAGACTACAGCCAGAGCCAGCACTAAGTAAAAAGTCAGGTTGTCCTTGTACTCCTTGTCGTGTGTGAAGTCAGTGAACTCTGACAGCACTTCAGGGAAGCTGTCGGCCACCGCCACGTTCACAATGACTGTAGCTGAACGAGAGGGTTGCCCGTTGTCCTCCACTATAACAGTCAGTCTTTGTTTCACTGCATCTTTATCACTCACTTGGCGGATAGTTCTGATCTCTCCATTCTGTAAGCCCACTTCAAACAGCGCCCTGTCTGTGGCTTTCTGCAGTTTATACGAGAGCCAGGCATTCTGTCCAGAGTCCACATCAACAGCCACCACTTTAGTCACCAGATAGCCCACATCTGCTGAACGGGGAACCATCTCAGCCACCACAGAGCCACCAGTCTGGACTGGGTACAGCACCTGAGGGGGGTTGTCGTTCTGGTCCTGGATCAGGATTTTCACTGTCACGTTGCTGCTGAGAGGAGGAGAACCTCCATCCTGAGCTTTGACCACAAACAGCAGCTCTTTGATTTGTTCATAATCAAATGAGCGCACTGCGTGTACGACTCCGCTCTCTGCATTGACTGAAACAAAGTCAGAAATTGGAGATCCGCCCACATTGGTCTCCTCCAGGATGTAGGAAACACGAGCGTTCTGGTTCTCATCAGGATCTTTAGCTCTCAGTGTGAGCACAGAGAGACCTGGAGAGTTGTTCTCTGTGATGAACGTGTTGTAAACACTTTGTAAAAACACTGGAGCGTTATCATTAACATCAGACACCTTCAAATGAAAGGTTCTCCTCACTGAGAGAGGAGGCAGCCCTGAATCTGTGGCTACAACAGTGATGTTATAATCTGAAACACCTTCACGGTCCAACACAGTATCTGTTACCAAAGTGTAATAATTCCTCAGATTAGATTTGATCTTAAAAGGTGAATTTTCTTCTATTTTACAGTTGACCTGTCCGTTATCACCTGAATCCAGGTCTTTGACATTAATGATGCCAATAGTTGTACCAGGAGGAGAGTCCTCTGACACAGGACTGGTGAAGGACATGACGCTGATAGTCGGGGCGTTGTCATTAACATCAGTCACTTCAATAATCACTTTACTGGAATCTGTCAAACCTCCCTGATCTTTAGCTTCATTCCCAATTCATATTTTCTTCCCTTTTCATAATCAATAGGGCTTTGGATTGAGATAACACCACTATTTTCATTGATTTTAAAACATTAAGTAGGCTGCTGTGAAGATCAGAAAAATGATACGTCACAACTCCATTTGATCCATGATCAGCGTCACTGGCGTTTACAGTTATAACGTAGGTATCCTTTGGAGAGTTTTCTAGCACTGTAGCTTTATATACAGACTGATTAAATACTGGTGCATTATCATTGGCATCTAAAACTGTAATATCTATATTTACTGTACCAGATCGCTGCGGAGTCCCACCGTCTACAGCTATTAATTTCAGAGACAGAGATGGATTTGTCTCCCTGTCCAAAGGCTTCTGCAGCACCATTTTTACGTATTTTCTGCCATCTGTGTTTGAATTCTGTTCAAGGACAAAATTATTGTTTTCTGTTAAGAAATATTCCTTCAGACCGTTCACACCCACATCCTGATCTTCTGCGCTGGTCAGAGAAAAACGAGCTCCACTTACAGCATTTTCACTGATAATAAAACGTAACGTATTTTCATTGAAGGTGGGAGAATGATCGTTTATATCCGTGATTTCAACAGTGACCTGATGCAGCTCCATCGGATTCTCTAAAATGATCTCAAAGCTGAAGCTGCACGGTGTCACGTCCCCGCAGAGCTGCTCTCGGTCGATCCTCTCATTCACCACTAAAGTCCCTTTGTCTGCCTTCAGCTCCGTGTACTGGATGCTCTCTCCGCTCACGATCCGGGCCCGACCAGAACGGAGCCTTTTCAGGTCCAAACCGAGGTCCTGCGCTACGTTACCGATCAGAGATCCTTTCTTCATCTCCTCCGGGATTGAATATCGGATGTGTCCTGATACCAAAGGACTGAAGCACAGCAAGAGAGACAAAAGCCTCCAAACATGTCCGCATCCACAACGCCATTTTACGCAGCGCGTCTCTGCTCGTGCTCCAAGTGCCATAGTGACAAAAAAAAAAACACAAAACTGTGAAATAAAACCGACCAATTATGATCAGAAACGATGTAAAATTCCGACAATGATTTCCAATAAGAAATGATGGCAGTATATCATTTACTGCATGTATCTGAGAGCTGACGTGCGTCTGCTCTAAACGTCAGCCGATGAACTGCAGCTCATCTCTTTTTCTCCTGGTCCACAGACACAGGGAGGGGATCACGTTGTCAGCATTAATGTAATAATTTAGATTGTCCAACAGCGTCCCTTAGAGTTCAGAACGAGAAACACAGCCTCATGACATGTACGGATCTAATTGTTAGAGATCAAACGTGTCAAACACCCGGGGGCCAAATCTGGCCATTTGAAGCATCCAATTCGACCCGCAGGGCAGGATATAATAAAAATGAGAAAGAAAATATGAATTTATTAGGAAGTTACAGACTGATTTTATTTTAGATATCACAGCTCACATTCGATGAAACTCAACAATATTTGGAGGAATCAAAGCTTTCTCTCACTCATGATGCATGATGGCAGTTCTTTTTATTTGCAAATTGAAATTTTTCTTATATTCTTCAAAATCGTAAAAAAATATCCTCAAATCCTTCCATAAATATTCCAAAAACAAATATAAATTGATCACAAAGGAAATTTACCTGAAGGACTTGTAGAGACTGATATAGTTTACATTTTGTTTGGATATTTTCAGTGACTTTCATTCCCTACAAATCATTATATGTTGACGTGCAAACAGAGCACATTCGTTTTTAAATTGGACAAAAAATGTTGAAAATAATGTTTCTGTTTCTAAGAAAAAATGCTTGTCGTCATCATTCTACAGTATATACAGATGCAACAATAAAGACACAAAAAATACAGCAAAAAGAGATGCTGTCCATGGTGCTGAATAATTTTCTAAAAATGATTTTGAATACAAATAATAATTTTTATTATAATAAACTTTGCAAGTACTGTAAAGGTTATTTTAAGGGTCTATAAATCATGAAACAGTGTCAACAGAGTAATTGTGAAATAGAACAATTCTGTAATTACATATGTATCAGGTGAGATGTATCAGGGAGGGGGATGAGGTGCAGTACAGGGCTGCTGTGGACAGCTTTGTCACATGGAGGGAGCTGAACCATCTATGGCTCAATGTGTCAAAGACTAAAGAGCTGATTGTGGACCTGAGGAGAACCAAAAGGCCAGTCAGCCCTGTCTTTATTCAGGGGGTCAGTGTGGACATTGTGGAGGAGTACAAATACCTGGGACTGGTGATTGATAACAAACTGGACTGGGGGAAGAACACTGACTCCCTCTACAGGAAGGGCCAAAGCCGCCTCTGTTTTCTGAGACGGCTGAGGTCCTTCAACATATGCAGAAAAATGCTGAGGATGTTTTATGAGTCTGTGGTTGCGAGTGTGATCCTTTACGCCAGTGGTTCCAAAACGGTGTGCCGTGAGGCAAGCCTGGTTGTGCCGTGGAATTTTGTGACAACCATATGTAATTTATTGCACTATACAACTACAAAAAATAATTTGTTTTTAATTTACTACTTTGTATGCAATCATTTCATAATACAGAGGCAAATTCTATACCTATGTTTTAATTTTTTTTTTTAAATGTTTCTTTAATAAATATTTAATGAGTAATATAGTTGTCTGCACCCTTTATTTGGCATTAGTAAATAATTTTGCACATTTACAGATATTGTACATGATATGAGTGATAACGCGATTTAAAGGCTATTTTGCACAATAGGTGTCCCTTCAGATTTTTATTTGTCCATTGGTGTCCCTTGGGCACAAAATGTTTGGGGGCCACTGCTCTAACGCAGTTGTTTGCTGGGGGAGCAGACTGAGAGTTGCAGATGCCAACAGACTCATTCGCAAGGCCAGTGATGTTGTGGTGATTAAACTGGACTCTCTAACAGTGGTGACAGAGAGGAGGACCCTGTCCAAGGTGAAGGCCGTCTTGGTCAATGAGTCCCACCCACTCCATGATGTGCTGGGAAGCCACCTTCAGCACCAGGTTGATCCCACCACGGTGCTCCACAGAACGCCACAAGAAATCATTCCTGGTGATCAAACTCTACAATGCATCTCTGTAACCGGACAGCTTCGGTCGTTATATATATTGGTATATTTGTATTAATATTATTATTATGATGGCTGCATCTTATCTGTGGTCCACTCAGTTCTCACCCCCTGGAGAGATACATGTACATCAGGCTGTTTTTCCTTTAGCTCTGCCTTCAACACAATCAAACAGCTAGTTAAACAACTGCTTCTGCTTGGACTACCAGTTTCCACCTGCATCTGTGGACTTCCTGTCACACAGACCACAGACAGTGAGGATCAACAACATCTCCTCCTCCACCATCATTCTCAACACTGGCTCCTCCCAGGGCTGCATCCTCAGTCATCTGCTCTACACTCTGCTCACTACTTACTATTACTCTGCTTAACACCAGGGCAATCATATTTTGAAGTGCGGATGACACAGTGGAAGTGGGATTAATAATCCGTAGCAACAAGTCGGCCTATATAGACAGGTGGTAGGATACCTGGAGGACTGGTGTAGGGACAACAATTTCTGTATCAATGTGGGTAAAAAAAAAAAAAGATGGTTGTGGACTTTAGGAGAGGAGATCATGTTTTCCTCCCCCTCTGCTCTCTACATCCAAGGTGAAACTGTGGAGATGGTCCACAGCATTAAGTATCAGAGGTACACATCTCCAGAGGATTAAAGTGAGCCACCAGCACAGTCAGCATAGTCAAAAAGGTTCACCATCGGCTCTTCCTTCCGAGGAAGCTAAACCAAGCATGATCAGAAATGCTCTGCAGAGGGTGGAAGATCACCCAGAGAAGATCCCCCGCTGAAGCCTCCCCTCCCGCCCATAGACCTACACCAGCTGAATCAGAAACAGAGCGGCCTGCATAATGGTTGACTCAAAATACCCAGAACTCAGACTATTCATCCTCCTCCTGCAAGAAAAGACTCTGCAGCATCAGAGCACAGACAACAAGACTCACACCTTCTTCTAGAAGCTTAAAATAATGAATAATATAGGCCAAAGCTCTGATGCTGCTACACATCCTCAAAACCTCATACTCCTGAGTGTTCTTTTATGTTGTGTATTTGTGCTCTATTATTTCTACCCCCATTTGTATTGGATTGTATACATTTGCATTTATTATATTTTTTTTCTATTATTCTAAGCATGCTTCTGGCCCAAAGGCACAATTTCTGGTTTTATGTGACATAGAAATGACACTTAAGACCTTGAACTTCATAAACCTTGAGTATAGGTTTTAAAATAATTTAAAAATGTTGACGTTTTCCTTCAATTGCAGAACATTTGAGGGGAAAAGTCAGAACAAAACATGCCAATTTCATTTTACAGTGAAATGCTAATGCACCTGCTATGTATTTTGTATAGCTGAGGTGAGTGTTTGGCTCACCTATCACCAGTTGGTGCTAAATCTATAGCCAAAACAGTCAATGTGTTTTTCAATTAGAAAACCAAATGTAGGGCAGAAATTATGAATACATTTTCAAAAAAAAAAAACATTCAATCTGTAACAAAATTAAAATATCTTGGCTTGGTTCTTGACCCACAGCTAAAATTTGACAAACGTAAGAAGATCTCTAAAACAACACAAAAAATCAAAATAGAAAAGCAAAATGGAAAAAGAATATGACTACATTTGTATAATTTACATTATTGATTCTCTTTATATTTTCAATATTTTATTATTGATTCTTTTTATATTTCCACATGCATTTCCTTTTAATTTTGGCACTCCTGTGATTCCATACATCACATCGTCATCATCATCATCATCATCATCATCATCATCATCATCATCATCATCGTCATCGTCATCGTCATCGTCATCTTCATCGTCATAGTCATCATCAACTTTTCTATCTACTGTATGTTGAGTTGCATTGTCAAATATGTTTTTTAATAAATTACATTAAAAAAAATCTGTTTTCATTTTTTTAAACCAATTATGATGAAAATACTCACAATTTAAAATAATGCAATCAAAAAGTGGGAAAAAAAGATTTTCAAGCAAAAGCTCTTTGATTTACAAGAAGATATTTTAATAAACAAATTAAAACCATGTGCTCAAGTTGAAAACAGCAAAAGACACAAGAAGAACATTGCAAAAGAAAGATAAACTATAACTTCAACTACACTTCAAAGTTGATCCAAAAGTTTAGAACTAAAACCAACACAAAACATTTAGAAACGTCACGAATAAATGAATAAACAACCCAGCAGCCTTTAACTCCAATTCTGACTATTCTAACAGCTACAACTACAACCAAAAACCTAAAGGATCACGGAGACAATACTGAACAAATATAAACAAGTGTGTTATTTTTCTGTATTTCATTAATGACAATTAACACGTCAAAGTCCCAGCCCGACAAGACCAGTATCATAATTGACATATAAAGTTTTGTAAAAGGCCTGTTTAAAATCTAAGAAGTAATGCAACACCAAATTACAGTGAAAGGGGATTTTGAAGGATTTAATATGTTTTCTGTCTAAAACTTTAGTACCTTAAAGACGTAAATGTTATGTAAAATCATAACTTCAGCTTAGGTGACACGCAAAGAATGCAGTCGTAATAACTTTCAATATTATCTGAAAAGATACCTTAGTAAATTATTTTTCTTAAATAAAAGAAAAAAAAAAAAAAAAACACAACACTTGTGAGCAAATAGAAAATAATTAAAATCCAGCATTAGAAATTAAAAAAACTTGTATTTGGAAAAAAACAAAAATAAAAGCTGAAGTGTGTGAATCGCTCAAACTTTTTTGCTTTAAATGAGCATTTGTGAATATTATTAGAGATAGATGCAATATAGACACTGTACTTGATGATGAAAATAAACACTCAGTTTGCATGTGTTAAAGGGGCATTGAAAATACTGCAAAAAAAAATCTGGAAAAAAGGTGTGACGAACATCCTTCTTTTGTTCGACTTCAGTCCCTAAATATACAAACAAATGAAATCTTGACAAATTGCAGTATATCCTTAACAAATACTGTAAATCATAAAGGTTTTATATTTCAAGTTTTCTATTTAAAACCACAAACATATACATCCAAATATATGATGCACAAAATTGCAGGGAATCAGCAAGATTACGGATTTAGAGACTAACCTCCAAAGGAGAGTCTGGTTCATCCAGGATGTTCCTGTCACTCTGTATCCGCTGCATGGTCCCTGTTGAACTGGGCTCCATTATCAGCACGTTCTGACTACCAGCTCTGCCGAACTTACAGTCACTCTTTCTGGAGTCTGTGGTCCTGCACACCTCGTAATTGTACACGTGTGGGAGAGTCCCTGTCCCCAAAGTGTCTGAGTAACGTGGTGGATAATATGGGATCACAGGCAGCTTGGACTGATACAGGATGCGAGACTGTCTCCATCTGTAGATCTTCACTGAGATGATCACCACTAAACAGGTGATGAACAGGAAGGAGACTACAGCCAGAGCCAGCACTAAGTAAAAAGTCAGGTTGTCCTTGTACTCCTTGTCGTGTGTGAAGTCAGTGAACTCTGACAGCACTTCAGGGAAGCTGTCGGCCACCGCCACGTTCACAATGACTGTAGCTGAACGAGAGGGCTGCCCGTTGTCCTCCACTATAACAGTCAGTCTTTGTTTCACTGCATCTTTATCACTCACTTGGCGGATAGTTCTGATCTCTCCATTCTGTAAGCCCACTTCAAACAGCGCCCTGTCTGTGGCTTTCTGCAGTTTATACGAGAGCCAGGCATTCTGTCCAGAGTCCACATCAACAGCCACCACTTTAGTCACCAGATAGCCCACATCTGCTGAACGGGGAACCATCTCAGCCACCACAGAGCCACCAGTCTGGACTGGGTACAGCACCTGAGGGGGGTTGTCGTTCTGGTCCTGGATCAGGATTTTCACTGTCACGTTGCTGCTGAGAGGAGGAGAACCTCCATCCTGAGCTTTGACCACAAACAGCAGCTCTTTGATTTGTTCATAATCAAATGAGCGCACTGCGTGTACGACTCCGCTCTCTGCATTGACTGAAACAAAGTCAGAAATTGGAGATCCGCCCACATTGGTCTCCTCCAGGATGTAGGAAACACGAGCGTTCTGGTTCTCATCAGGATCTTTAGCTCTCAGTGTGAGCACAGAAAGACCTGGAGAGTTGTTCTCTGTGATGAACGTGTTGTAAACACTTTGTAAAAACACTGGAGCGTTATCATTAACATCAGACACCTTCAAATGAAAGGTTCTCCTCACTGACAGAGGAGGCAGCCCTGAATCTGTGGCTACAACAGTGATGTTATAATCTGAAACACCTTCACGGTCCAACACAGTATCTGTTACCAAAGTGTAATAATTCCTCAGATTAGATTTGATCTTAAAAGGTGAATTTTCTTCTATTTTACAGTTGACCTGTCCGGTTATCACCTGAATCCAGGTCTTTGACATTAATGATGCCAATAGTTGTACCAGGAGGAGAGTCCTCTGACACAGGACTGGTGAAGGACATGACGCTGATAGTCGGGGCGTTGTCATTAACATCAGTCACTTCAATGATCACTTTACTTAAATCTGTCAAACCTCCCTGATCTTTAGCCTCAATTCTGAGTTCATTTTTTATCCTTTTCATAATCAATAGAGCCTTTAATTGATATTATTCCAGTTTCTTCATTAATTGTAAAAACATTTAATAAACTACTGTCAAGATCAGAGAAATGATACGTCACAACTCCATTTGATCCATGATCAGCATCACTGGCGTTTACAGTTATAACGTAGGTATCCTTTGGAGAGTTTTCTAACACTGTAGCTTTATATACAGACTGATTAAATACTGGTGCATTATCATTAACATCTAAAACTGTAATATCTATATTTACTGTACCAGATCGCTGCGGAGTCCCACCGTCTACAGCTATTAATTTCAGAGACAGAGATGGATTTGTCTCCCTGTCCAAAGGCTTCTGCAGCACCATCTCTGCGTATTTCTTTCCATCTGCGTTTGAATTCTGTTTAAGAATGAAATTCTCGTTTTCTGTTAAAAAATATTCCTTCAGTCCGTTCACACCCACATCCTGATCTTCCGCGCTGTTTAATGCAAAACGAACTCCAATTACAGCACCTTCACTGATTTCAAAATTAATCCTGTTTCTTTTAAACACAGGAGAATGATCGTTTATATCCGTGATTTCAACAGTGACCTGATGCAGCTCCATCGGATTCTCTAAAATGATCTCAAAGCTGAAGCTGCACGGTGTCACGTCCCCGCAGAGCTGCTCTCGGTCGATCCTCTCATTCACCACTAAAGTCCCTTTGTCTGCCTTCAGCTCCGTGTACTGGATGCTCTCTCCGCTCACGATCCGGGCCCGACCAGAACGGAGCCTTTTCAGGTCCAAACCGAGGTCCTGCGCTACGTTACCGATCAGAGATCCTTTCTTCATCTCCTCCGGGATTGAATATCGGATGTGTCCTGATACCAAAGGACTGAAGCACAGCAAGAGAGACAAAAGCCTCCAAACATGCCCGCATCCACAACGCCATTTTACGCAGCGCGTTTCTGCTCGTGCTCCAAGTGCCATAGTGACAAAAAACACAAAACTGTGAATAAAGCCGACCAATTACGATCAGAAAACGATGTAAATCTCCGACAATGATTTCCAATAAGAAATTATGGCAGTTTATAATTTACTGCATGTATCTGAGAGCTGACGTGCGTCTGCTCTAAACGTCAGCCGATGAACTGCAGCTCATCTCTTTTTCTCCTGGTCCACAGACACAGGGAGGGGATCATGTTGTCAGCATTAATGTAATAATTTAGATTGTCCAACAGCGTCCCTTAGAGTTCAGAACGAGAAACACAGGCCACTAACACATAGGGGCTGATTGTGTTTGATAAGACTTTCATTTCATGCAATTAAAGCCATTTGTTCATCAAACGTCTACCAAATACTATGACAAATAAATCAAACCAAAAAAGTTTGTTAAAGAGTTTCAATTAAAAAAATAAATAATAATAATAATTAAAAAAACTAATACTTTTTCTACTTCATAATGCCTAAAGCCCAGGCTAAGAAAACGTATAAACTAACACAAACAATAATAATAAAAAATATATATATATAAAAACAGACACTATGAAATTGTACTTGATGAAAGAATTGAGACATTTTTTTTTTTTGTTTTGTTGTTTTTTTTTTTTTGTTTTTTTTTGTTTAGAAACACTAATTCTAAAAAGTAAAATCGAGGATATTTTTAAAGTTTTATCCCACAAATATAACAAAAACACAAATTGTCACTACAGGTTCTCAAAAACCATACAGCAAAGAAAAAAAAAAATCTTCTTCAGATTGATGAGGGAGATATGTTTCTGATTATGTGCTTTTTCCACAAAAACGACAGCAAATACACAAACAAACAAAAAGGCTGCTGTCCTTGGTGCTGATTCTTGCTCTATAACAGGGTTGCTGAAGTGTGGCCCTTGAGAGTTCCAGTTTTGCATGTTTTCAAATATCTAACGCTGCTTCTAATGATGGTGCCCTGATGCAGCTCCACAGAAAGCAGGATCTTCTTCTGCTTTGTTCCCTTCAGACGTCAACAACGGCAAATTACTCACATGGTTAAGTATAGGCACATATCTTTACATTGGATGCCCTTCCTGACACACCCTCTGCCTTCAGTTGCAGTGAACAGGGTAAGCATCTAAACAGAGGGGCTGTGCAAGACCGGACTTTGGCACCCCTGCTCTAAAGATACTGGATTCATAAATAATAGATTAAAACACTAATACAATTAATGTTTTCCCTAATGTTACAAGTATTGTGATTCTCATTAAAATGTGAATCTATAAAAATAACATTTTTAAAATATTGATTTTATACCAACTATAACATGCATACTGCAAGTTGTTCATTCAAAATATATTTAACTACATTACCATGCCACTTTGCCACATGGTAAAAAAAAAAAAAAAAGCAAAGGTGATTTTAAGTTTGTATTCGTTCTGATAATTTGTAAATCATGACGCACCAACCAAAGTATTTAAGAAAGGAATTGGTTGTGAATTGTTCTTCCCACAAAACAATTTTTTAAATACAAAAACAAAAAAGAATTGAGTTCATAATATCATAGATTCATAAATAAATTTGAAAAATGAACAAGCTACTTATCTTAACAACTCTTATAGTACTATCCAAATGAAAAAAGTGGTAAAATGTCTGTAATTTTACCAATAACAATCACTGTCTGTCCTGGGGGAGGATATGGACATGGTGGGGGGTGGGGGGTGGGGTGGGGTAGGGGAGTACTAATACCTGAGTGTCTCCTTTAACAACAGAATTGGCTGGAAGTAAAACATGAGGGCTATAAAGGAGTATTTATCATTGACTATAGTTCCTGAGGAAGCTCACATCTTTCAATATGCGCAGCAAGATGATGGAGATGTTCTATCATTATGTGGCGGCCAGTGCACTTTTCTACGATGTTGGAGACTCAAACAAACTGAACACACTGGTCAAAAAGGCAGGCTCCATGATGGGCTACAAACCAGACACCCTGGAAACTGTAGTGGAGAAGACGACTCTGAACAAACTGTTATCCACCATGTTTAACACCAACGTTCATCCACTACAGCAAAGCTCCTTTACCAACAGGCTGCTGCAGCTCTGCTGACATGAGGAGGAATACATTAACTTTTTAATTTCCTCAGCCATCAGACTGTTTAACAAAGAACTGAACGACAAATCTGAGTGGAGATAAACTGCAGAGTCATGACTTTCTTTCAGGTGAGGTCATATCAGACAGTTTAGTGCCCAGATGCAGGACTCAGGCAGACACAGGGCTGTAGTGAAGCAGTCTTTTCATATAAAATGCAGGTAACAATAGTACAGGAGTGGTAGATGGGGATCCATCAAATAAGGGTCACAGCACACTCATTCCAGATAGCACACATACGTCTCGCCGATGTCGGCCTCAGATCGTGCATTGACATTCTACTCCTAATGCGTAATTTTGTGTGTTTTTTCCCCACAAATCGGTGATACCACTACTAAAATTGTAGAACTGTAAAATGTCATTTTCATGAAGCTGTTTTTGTGCTGGAGCTCTTTTGGCCATGCTGCTGAAAATACATTTCTGATCATGAACTGTGTCTCTCTTTATTTTGTCCACACACAATAAGCTATTTAGTGGTAGTAAATTGTTTTTTTATTGTTGTTGCCAAATTTCTATCAGATTTAAGTAAATACTCGACAATGGATATGGATATATTTATACTAATTGAATGATCCAAGCTAAATAAAGGTTAATATAAGCTGTAGAGAGGCCGGGCTGAGCATCTTTAATCCATCGACTAAACGTCAATGTCTCCGCGACGTCTGCCCAATGAGCAAACGCTCTCCATAATACGTCTTGCCGAGGCAACTTCATTCATTGTGCCGATGTCGGCGAGATGTATGTGTGCTATCAGGGATGTGGGGTCCAATGGAGAGTTCCTGCAGTTCTTTCCTGTGTTTCATTCCTGTAATTTCCCGTGGACACAAAGCAACTGCTGCCACAACCCAGTCTCACAGCAAAATGTGTAATTGAAACATTTGTCCACAAGAAATATTGTAAAAACTTTACGTATGACGCTCGTATAACGTAAGATGTTTACAGTTTGTTCCTCCCAGTGTTTTCAACAGGCTGACGTCAGGTCACGTGACTGCTGACTCTGCAGCCTGCTTCCAATGAAAAACCTGGTGGACATCTTGTATATTTTAGTATCAAATTATCTTATTTCAAGATAGATTGTGGCCTTGAAATTGTTTTGATAATATTTCTAGTGACAAACCTACCCATAACGTTCATGTTAAGGAATCAGTTTATGTAAATCATCTGTAGTTTTTTGGTGGCAACGGACATTTTTCTGTGGTTGCTATAACAAAATGAGGACGGCTAAAAACTTAAAATCAAAAGTAGATTATTAACCATTAACCAATTACCGTCCTCTTGTTCCTTTCCCCGCAACTGCGCATGCTCCAGTTTAGCTTTGGCGCTTTGCATTCTTCACATCGGATATCCTGCCCTAAACCACAACACTGCCTCATGATTTATTTCAGTCAGGAGTCAGGCGACAATATAAGAGTAGTGCCCTAAGAATAAGAATATAAGGAAACACTCCTCATAATGTGAGCTACATGGATCAATAATTTAAACACACCCTCAGCAAAAAAGCACACTCATCATTAAACATCCACAGAAAACACCTGAACTATGCTCATTTCTTGAATCTCACCCGTAGACATAATGTCACACACACACACACACATTTTAACCAACAAACCATCCATCCTTCATCCAACCACATTAACACAACCACATCTAAAGGCACACTCTGCAGCCAAATGAAAATAAAATAAATAACAGCGCTGAGGGATGGCACCATAAAACACTCTCCATGTCTCGTAAATAATGTTAATTTCCACTGTCCCAAAGTGTGTTTGTGTGTGTGTTTAACTTCTATATCTAATGTACCTATACATTTTTTTACATTTCTTTTCACTTTTTGTTGTTGTATTGCTGTAATGAAAATTACATTCCATCCATCGATTCATACATACATAATTTGCAAGATCTGCACAAGACAATCTTTTCAAGAGGGTAAAAGTGGCTCAAGATGATCTAATAGCAATAGCCATCAAAAGTGCACATATTAAAAAAAACAATAAATACATACATAAATATATATATATATATAAATATACATACATAAATATATATATATATATATATATATATATATATGTATATATATATATATATACAATATGTATAAATTAAACCAACTAACCTCCAGAGGAGAGTCTGGTTCATCCAGGATGTTCCTGTCACTCTGTATCCGCTGCATGGTCCCTGTTGAACTGGGCTCCATTATCAGCACGTTCTGACTACCAGCTCTGCCGAACTTACAGTCACTCTTTCTGGAGTCTGTGGTCCTGCACACCTCGTAATTGTACACGTGTGGGAGAGTCCCTGTCCCCAAAGTGTCTGAGTAACGTGGTGGATAATATGGGATCACAGGCAGCTTGGACTGATACAGGATGCGAGACTGTCTCCATCTGTAGATCTTCACTGAGATGATCACCACTAAACAGGTGATGAACAGGAAGGAGACCACAGCCAGAGCAAGCACTAAGTAAAAAGTCAGGTTGTCCTTGTACTCCTTGTCGTGTGTGAAGTCAGTGAACTCTGACAGCACTTCAGGGAAGCTGTCGGCCACCGCCACGTTCACAATGACTGTAGCTGAACGAGAGGGCTGCCCGTTGTCCTCCACTATAACAGTCAGTCTTTGTTTCACTGCATCTTTATCACTCACTTGGCGGATAGTTCTGATCTCTCCATTCTGTAAGCCCACTTCAAACAGCGCCCTGTCTGTGGCTTTCTGCAGTTTATACGAGAGCCAGGCATTCTGTCCAGAGTCCACATCAACAGCCACCACTTTAGTCACCAGATAGCCCACATCTGCTGAACGGGGAACCATCTCAGCCACCACAGAGCCACCAGTCTGGACTGGGTACAGCACTGAGGGGGGTTGTCGTTCTGGTCCTGGATCAGGATTTTCACTGTCACGTTGCTGCTGAGAGGAGGAGAACCTCCATCCTGAGCTTTGACCACAAACAGCAGCTCTTTGATTTGTTCATAATCAAATGAGCGCACTGCGTGTACGACTCGCTCTCTGCATTGACTGAAACAAAATCAGAAATTGGAGATCCGCCCACATTGGTCTCCTCCAGGATGTAGGAAACACGAGCGTTCTGGTTCTCATCAGGATCTTTAGCTCTCAGTGTGAGCACAGAAAGACCTGGAGAGTTGTTCTCTGTGATGAACGTGTTGTAAACACTTTGTAAAAACACTGGAGCGTTATCATTAACATCAGACACCTTCAAATGAAAGGTTCTCCTCACTGAGAGAGGAGGCAGCCCTGAATCTGTGGCTACAACAGTGATGTTATAATCTGAAACACCTTCACGGTCCAACACAGTATCTGTTACCAAAGTGTAATAATTCCTCAGATTAGATTTGATCTTAAAGGAGAATTTTCTTCTATTTTACAGTTGACCTGTCCGTTATCACCTGAATCCAGGTCTTTGACATTAATGATGCCAATAGTTGTACCAGGAGGAGAGTCCTCTGACACAGGACTGGTGAAGGACATGACGCTGATAGTCGGGGCGTTGTCATTAACATCAGTCACTTCAATGATCACTTTACTGGAATCTGTCAAACCGCCCTGATCTTTAGCATCTATTCTGAATTCATATTTTTTATCCTTTTCATAGTCAATAAGGCCTTTAATCGATATTATTCCACTTTTTTCATCAATTATAAAAGTATTACGCAGAGCTCTCGTTATATCAGAAAAATGATACGTCACAACTCCATTTGATCCATGATCAGCGTCACTGGCGTTTACAGTTATAACGTAGGTATCCTTTGGAGGAGTTTTCTAACACTGTAGCTTTATATACAGACTGATTAAATACTGGTGCATTATCATTAACATCTAAAACTGTAATATCTATATTTACTGTACCAGATCGCTGCGGAAGTCCCACCGTCTACAGCTATTAATTTCAGAGACAGAGATGGATTTGTCTCCCTGTCCAAAGGCTTCTGCAGCACCATCTCTGCGTATTTCTTTCCATCTGTGTTTGAATTCTGTTCAAGGACAAAAAATTCTCGTTTTCTGTTAAGAAATATTCCTTCAATCCGTTCACACCCACATCCTGATCTTCCGCGCTGCCCAAAGAAAAACGAGCTCCACTTACAGCACTTTCACTGATAATAAAACGTAACTTATTTTCATTGAAGGTGGGAGAATGATCGTTTATATCCGTGATTTCAACAGTGACCTGATTGCAGCTCCATCGGATTTTCTAAAATGATCTCAAAGCTGAAGCTGCACGGTGTCACGTCCCGCAGAGCTGCTCTCGGTCGATCCTCTCATTCACCACTAAAGTCCCTTTGTCTGCCTTCAGCTCCGTGTACTGGATGCTCTCTCCGCTCACGATCCGGGCCCGACCAGAACGGAGCCTTTTCAGGTCCAAACCGAGGTCCTGCGCTACGTTACCGATCAGAGATCCTTTCTTCATCTTCTCCGGGATTGAATATCGGATGTGTCCTTGATACCAAAGGACTGAACGCACAGCAAGAGAGACAAAAGCCTCCAAACATGTCCGCATCCACAACGCCATTTTACGCAGCGCGTTTCTGCTCGTGCTCCAAGTGCCATAGTGACAAAAAACACAAAACTGTGAAATAAATCCGACCAATTACGATCAGAAACGATGTAAATCTCCGACAATGATTTCCAATAAGAAATGATGGCAGTATATCATTTACTGCATGTATCTGAGAGCTGACGTGCGTCTGCTCTAAACGTCAGCCGATGAACTGCAGCTCATCTCTTTTTCTCCTGGTCCACAGACACAGGGAGGGGATCATGTTGTCAGCATTAATGTAATAATTTAGATTGTTCCAACAGCGTCCCTTAGAGTTCAGAACGAGAAACACAGGCCACTAACATGTAGGCGCTGATTGTGTTTGATAATACTTTAATTTACTGCATTTAAAGCCATTTGTTCATCAAACGTCTACCAAATACTATGACAAATAAAAAAAATCAAACCAAAAAAGTTTGTTAAAGAGTTTCAATTAAAAAAATAAAATAAAAAAATAAATCACGTCGCTAAGAAAATGTAAATAAAACCAGAACAGACACTATGGAATTGTACTTGATGGAAAAATCAAGACATTTTGTTTTGTTTTTTAGAAACACTAATACTAAAAAGTTACTTCAAGAATATGTTTTATGTTTCTCTCACAAATATAACACAAAACACAAACTGTCACTACGGGTTCTCAAATAAATACAGAAAAAATGTTTTTTTTTTTTTTTTTTCAATTTATTTTATTTATATTTTTTTTAATGCGAGATATATACATGTATTTAAAAAAAAAAACTGGTTTAGACTGAGGGACATATGTTTCTGATTATGTGCTTTTTTCACAATTACGACAGCAAATACACATAAAAAATGCTGCAGAAGATAACGCGCTGTCCTTGGTGCTGATTCTGCTCTAAAGCAGGGTTGGTGAAGTGCGGTCATTGAGAGCTCCAGTCTTGCATGTTTCAAATGTCTCCATGCTCTAACACCCCTGATTCTAATGATGGTGCCCTGATGCAGCTCCACAGAAAACAGGATCTTCTTCTGCTTTGTTCCCTTCAGACGTCATCATGGCAAATTACTCACATGGTTTAGTTGGCACGTCTTTACGTTGGACGCCCTTCCTGACACACCCTCTGCTTTCAGTTGTAGTGAACCAGGGTAGCATCTAAAACAGAGGGGCTGTGCAAGACCAGGCTTTGGCACCCCTGCTCTAACGATACTTGGGTTTATAAAATATAGATTAAAACACTGTTACATTTAATGTTTTCCCTAATTTTACAAGTATTGTGAATCTCATTAAAAATGTGAATCTATATGTAAAAATAACATATTATTCAAATATTTATTTGATATCAACTATAACATACATTATTTCAAGTTGTTCATTCAAAACATATTTACCTACAATCCCATGCCACTTTGCCACATGGTAAATTAAGCAATGGCGATTTTAAGTTTGTATTCGTTCTGAGGATTTGTAGGTTATGACGTACCAACCCAAGTATTTTAGAAAGGAATTGGTTGTAACTTGTTCTTCCCACAAAACAATTTTTTAATGCAAAAACTCTTAAGAGAGTAGAGTTCATAATATAAGTTCATGAATATATTAGATAAATGAACATAGCTTACCAACTCTTATAGTACTATCCAAATGCAAAAAGTGTACATTTGTTGGTGAAATGTCTGTAAATTACCAAAGACAATCACTGTCTGTCCTGATGGAGGATGTGGGACATGGTGGGGGTTACTAATACCTGAGTGTCTCCTTTAACAACTGAATTGGCTGGAAGTAAAACATCAGCGCTGAGGAGTATTTATCGTTGACTCTAGTTCCTGAGGAAGCGCACATTTTTCAATATGTGCAGCAAGATGATGGAGATGTTCTATCATTATGTGGCGGCCAGTGCACTTTTCTACACTCTGTGAATGGATATTAATCTGCTTTTGGTTTGACTTTTTTGGCGTCCATAGGTTGTCATAGCAACCACAGAAAATTGTCCGTCATAACAAAAAATTACAGATTGTTTACATAAACTGATTCCATAACATGAAAGTTAAGGGTAGGTTTGTCACTAAAAATGTTATCAAAACAATTCTAAAGCCACAATCTATCTTGAAATAAGGCAATTTGCCGCTAAAATTTACAAGATGTCCACCATGTTTTTCATTGGAGGCAGGCTGCAGAGTCAGCAGTCACATGACCTGACGTCAGCCCATTGAAAAGACTGGGCGGAACAAACTGTAAATCTTTACATTCGTATGTAAAATGCTTACAATATTGCTTGTGACAAAAGTATTACACATTTTGCTGTGTGACTGGGTTGGCTGCCAATAGACAAAATGATCGACTCTTAACTAAAGGCAAAACAAAAGGCACGCTGCGCTCAACACAGCAGACCAACCAACTCAGACCACAGACAGGTCGTAACGAGAAACAAACTGGGACAGATGAGCCTTAGTCATGGTCTTTTAAAAATCAATGATGGCAGATTAAGTTGAGGTGAGATACAGAGACAGTCCCGCCCCAAAATATGTCCTGGGTCAATATTGAAATACACCCTCGGCCACAAAAACACACTCATCATTAAACATCCACAGAAAACACCTGATATGCTCACTCCTGCAAGCACCAGCAGATAGAAGAAACGCATGCACACACACACACACTCACACACACACACACACGATTCCCGAGGTCAGCGCTCGAGTCTCAGACATGTCACACATACACTTTAACCAACATACCATCCATCCTTCATCCAACCACATTAACACAACTGCATCTAAAGGCAAAGAGACTAAATAACAGTGCTGAGGGATGGCACCCTAAAACAATCTCCATCTCTGGTAAATTATGTTCATTTCCTCTGTCCTAAAGTGTGTTTGTGTGTGGGCTTAACTTCTATATCTAATGTACCTATTACATTTTTTGAGTATGTCTTTTCACTTTTTGTTGTTGTTGTATTGCTGTCATCATTAAAGTGACCATCCAACCATCCAGTCAAACATACATCATTTGCAAGATCTGCACAAGACATTCTATTCATGAGGGTAAAAGTGGCTCAAGACGAGCAAATAGCAATAGCCATCAAAAGTACACAGATTAACAAACTATACATGTACATATATATATATATATATATATATATATACACATACAGTATGTATAAGTTAAACCAACTAACCTCCAGAGGAGAGTCTGGTTCATCCAGGATGTTCCTGTCACTCTGTATCCGCTGCATGGTCCCTGTTGAACTGGGCTCCATTATCAGCACGTTCTGACTACCAGCTCTGCCGAACTTACAGTCACTCTTTCTGGAGTCTGTGGTCCTGCACACCTCGTAATTGTACACGTGTGGGAGAGTCCCTGTCCCCAAAGTGTCTGAGTAACGTGGTGGATAATATGGGATCACAGGCAGCTTGGACTGATACAGGATGCGAGACTGTCTCCATCTGTAGATCTTCACTGAGATGATCACCACTAAACAGGTGATGAACAGGAAGGAGACTACAGCCAGAGCCAGCACTAAGTAAAAAGTCAGGTTGTCCTTGTACTCCTTGTCGTGTGTGAAGTCAGTGAACTCTGACAGCACTTCAGGGAAGCTGTCGGCCACCGCCACGTTCACAATGACTGTAGCTGAACGAGAGGGCTGCCCGTTGTCCTCCACTATAACAGTCAGTCTTTGTTTCACTGCATCTTTATCACTCACTTGGCGGATAGTTCTGATCTCTCCATTCTGTAAGCCCACTTCAAACAGCGCCCTGTCTGTGGCTTTCTGCAGTTTATACGAGAGCCAGGCATTCTGTCCAGAGTCCACATCAACAGCCACCACTTTAGTCACCAGATAGCCCACATCTGCTGAACGGGGAACCATCTCAGCCACCACAGAGCCACCAGTCTGGACTGGGTACAGCACCTGAGGGGGGTTGTCGTTCTGGTCCTGGATCAGGATTTTCACTGTCACGTTGCTGCTGAGAGGAGGAGAACCTCCATCCTGAGCTTTGACCACCAGTTGCAGCTGCTTTATTTGCTCATAGTCAAAGGACCGCACAGCACTAAGAACTCCTGTTTCAGAGTTCAGAGACACATAATTAAAAACTGGACTGCCGCTGACCTGTGTGTCCTCTAATATGTAGGAAATTCTGGCATTCTGATTACAGTCTGAATCTTTTGCACTGACTGCAAAGATAGAAAACCCTGGAGAATTATTCTCTGACACGTGAGCAGAATAAGTGCTTTTGTCAAATACTGGGGCATTGTCATTTACATCAGAGATTTTAAGTGTTAATGTTGTTGAAGTGGAGAGAAATGGAGACCCAAAATCAGTGGCTGTTATTGTTATGTTATATTCAGAAATTACTTCTCTATTGAGGTATTGATCTAATATCAAATTATAATAATTTGTTAAAGATGACTCAATTTTGAAAGGCATTTTACCTTCAATGGAACAATGTATTTGTCCATTCTTATCTGCATCAGCGTCTTTTACATTTAAAATAGCTATTGTTGTTCCAGGAGGTGTATCTTCAGATACCGGACTGGAAAATGACATCATGTTTATAACTGGGGCATTATCATTTACATCTATAACATCAATTATAATTTTACCTCGTTCCTGTTAAGCCTCCTTGATCTTTTGCCTCTACTCTGACCTCAAATTTTTTATCCTTTTCAAAATCTATGACACCAGACACATACATTGTGCCGGTGAGGGCGTCAATACTGACGATGTCTGCTGCGTTGCCTTTCATTTTGGACAGACTGTAAGTGATTTGACCGTATGAGCCACTGTCAGCATCAGTAGCGTTTACTGTAAGAACATTAACGCCCTCATTTGTATTTTCCATAACTGACGCTTTATACACCGATTGATTAAACACTGGTCTGTTATCATTGGCATCTAATACTGTTATGTTTATATTTACTGTTCCAGATCTTTGAGGCGTTCCTGCATCGACAGCAATTAATTTCAGGGACAGATGTGGGCGTCGCTCTCGGTCTAAAGGCTTCTGAAGCACTATTTCTACAGATGTACTCCCGTCTGGGTTTGCGTGCTGTTTCAGAACAAAATTATCATTTGGTGATAAAATGTAATCCTGCAATCCATTTTGGCCTACATCCAGATCTTCAGCGTTCTGCACAGGAAACTGAACCCCGATTGCAGCTAGTTCACTGATTTCAATATTCAAAGCTTTTTCGTTGTTGGGAAAAACAGGAGCGTGATCATTAATATCTAAAACCTCGACAGTAATTCTCAGAATCTCCATCGGATTCTCTAAAATGATCTCAAAGCTGAAGCTGCACGGTGTCACGTCCCCGCACAGCTGCTCTCGGTCGATCCTCTCGTTCACAACCAGGATCCCTTTGTCTGCCTTCAGCTCCGCGTACTGGACGCTCTCTGCGCTCACGATCCGGGCCCGCCTGGAGCGCAGCCGCGGCGGATCCAAACCGAGATCCTGTGCCACGTTACCGATCACTGAGCCTTTTCTCATCTCCTCGGGGATAGAGTACCGAATCTGAGCACCTACCATGTTAACGATATGAAGCAGCGTCACAAGCAGCTCACAGAACAATCGCCATTTCACAGATGTGCGCGTCAACGCCGTTCTGGTCGCCATCGGTAAAATATAAAAATCCAAAACTGTGATTACAGTCCTTAAGAAGCAGTGTGGATTTTTCCTCGATTATCTGTTGTATTTATACTCCAGAAAAGGATGCTTAATTTATAGATCTTTGTCCTGAAGAGAGCATCCGCTGCACTGAAAGCAGCCTGCAGTCTGAGCTCAGTCACAGGAGGGAATGAATACAGACGCATAGGATAAATTCTATATATTGACTAACAGCGTCCCTTAGAGTCCAAAACATGCAATTGAATCAAGGCTCCTATAATAACAGTTAGAGATCTTCATAGCACATCAAACGTTATACATTTAAAGTTGTTTTTTGGAAAAGAATAATGTCTATTTGTGTGAATGTCTATACCAGGGGTCACCAACCGCATACTGTGAGCTATATGAATAATTTGAAGGGCTACCAGTTTAAAAAAGCACTTTTAATACTAAATGTTTATGGTTTCACTTTAATTAGAGTAAGTTAATAAGGCGAGCAGTAACTTAAAAACTTAAGGGATCACAGGCGGACTGCTACAGGATGCGAGACTGTCTCCATCTTCACTGAGATGATCACCACTCGCAATATACTCTTCATGTATTGTCACAATGAAAACTTAAAAAGAAGATTTAACCGCAAAATCTTTTGGCTTTAAAAATGAAAAACTGGATATTGCTCGATGAAGTTGTTCATCCAAGTCATTTTTTTTTTATTTAGGAAAAAAGATAATCAAATGAAATCAATCAGCTCAAGTTCATACACATTACATGAAGTCACAAGATAAAGAAGCATAATACAAAAGAAGAAGAAAAAAAACTCAAATTCAGATCTATCCTCCTACATTTGTTGGACATTTTGTTGGCATTTCTGAAATTGACTACCTTTCTACAAACCAATGGCAAAACAGGAAGCAAACATTTTGAATAGAAAAAAAGGCAATCGCTTCAACTAACTAAAATCTAAACACATAATAACCTGTCATCTAGAACCAAAACTGACAGGAAATAGTCCTTATTGCATTGTAAAATAAACCCAATAACCATACAGTTCTCACACACACATAAGCATGTTACAAAGAAGGAATTTGAGGCCTAAACACAACTCAAATGAACATAACAATGGTCAAACAGAACAGCTCACAGAATCAAACACATGGTTATGATTGCTATTAAAATACAACCTGCCAAATTATAACATCAGACAATAAACAAATAACTAACATCGACAGTGAAAACAGGAACACCAAGATCATGAAAGAAAACAATTCTAAAGATCTTTGAGTATGATTTCTAATTTAAAGCTACACAAAGATTTAATTTTATTTATTTATTTATTTATTTATTTATTTATTTATTTATTTATTTATTTATTGCGCACAGTTACTCCCTGTCAATTTGCTAACTAACATCGATGTGCCCTTTTTTCTGGTTGGGCGTCACATATTTATGATCAAAGTCTATAACTGGTTGAACTTTTTAACATCCAAGCCCAGGTCCTTTGTGATGTCTCAGGTTGAAAAAATTAAAATGAAAGGAAATAAAATAAGCTAGAAACCATCCAAGGAGGGAGAACAAAATGTTTTGTTAAAAAAACAAAAACAAAAAAGGAACGTTTTTAGTCCTCTTTTAAAATTGTTGTTGCACTGTATATGTAAATATGACAACAAAAGACACATCAACTGAGCATAATATTAACACAAGTAAAACTTGGTGAGTGCGGTCAGTTCATATATACGGCAGCCTAAATATTTAAAAAACAAAATGGTATGAACAATCAAACTGGTACAGCACCAGTCAGCAGAAAGGAAGTACTACATGCAAAGACAGATAAATACACTGATTAAAAGAAGAGCACTGATGGATCCCCTCCCCACCACCAACCCACATCTAATCTAAGTTATATATCCAATGACCTACATTTGGATGGTGGAATCATTTGAAGCACTGCAGCATTCTGTCACAGCAGAGTGGATGGTGTAATCAGTGTTATGTATGGGTTGTTTCTTAACCAAACACATATGTAAAAGGCATATTGGATTCACTGATGTTGAGCAAAATCTGTGCACAGCTTGATCATGTCAATGCATCCTGCATCTGCACAAAAAACATTTTTCCCATCACTATGAATTATTTAGGAGAGCTGAATACCAGCAGGCATTACATGGTTATCACTTTGGATGTTCTAAGCCTTCAGAAATAATTAAAACAGACATCACTGATGCTGCATGTTTGCAAAACAATAGAGTTACATGACCATATATTGTGCATAACTTCATGCAATCAAGCAGATGTGTTCTTTGTGCAGTGAGAAACATACAGCAGAAGACAGCACAGTAATACATGCTATTTGACTGAGAGAGTTTAGTTGGATTTTAATAACTGTAAGTGTAGCATGAGTGTGTAGTGTGTGTAGTGCAAAGTACATCATTCATTCAATGACAAAAGACTCTTACCTGATATGGAGTTAAAAGTGTCATCCAGGGATCATACAGAAAAAGGAGAGAAGAAAAGAAATGTAAATTAGTTTGAAGCCTGGAACAATAACATTGCTTTATTTTCATCACAGTAAAAATTTCTAAATAACACAGATAAAATAATTACTGAGTGAAATAACAGTTTTTGTTGTGATTGTACAGATTATGAAACTGGAAAGATGCATGATCTATGATATCTGATGTAAGAACTATGTATCATGATGCAATCTGCTTCATTACTGATCATTTGCACATTGATTATGATTCAGTGATCAATGTAAACCCGAAATTACCACTGTTATAACATAAAGCTTTCAACAAATCCATCATATTGGAAAACAAATAAAAATACTTCAATGCTTCAAAAATGCATGGCATGAATATTCTTTCAAAGAGGTTTCTAATGTGCACCACAGAATACCACAAAATCCTCTTCATGCATCTTGTCAGCCCTTCTGCCTTAGACTGTGTTAATGTGACCTACATTGCAATAAACAAATCTACCCCATCTTGCACGACTGAAAATAGACACACGAATGAGCCTTTAGCAGAAACACACACAGAGCTCCTCACGAATTCAGAAACGCAACCATTTTATGACAAGTGCGTCACTGTGATATAACAGTAGGAAATACATGGCTATTTGCTATGGCACAGGCACTCTATATAGCTTTGGAATGAGATGATCACGAACCATACATTTACAAGGCATAAATGCCCAAAGAACAAAATCTTCGACTTTGTAAAATGTGCATATAGAGCAAGATGCACCATAAGAGTATACCTATACCTGCCTTAAAAAGTATGTCAATATTTCTTCTTTGACAACAAACATCTAGATCAGTGGTTCTTAACATGGATCAAGACACACAGTAAAATTGTGTTACACAAAATAAATTATATGATGAACTAGTTTATTATATAACCCAGACTTATACAGTATGTCCAAATAAAATACTTGTGTTGTGAAAAAAAATGTGTTTTATTTTTTTAATAACACAGGGTTCAGGGAATGCACTGATGAAGCTTCTATAGGGTTGAGTCCCTCCAAGAAGTTTAATAACCACTGATCTATAAATCACCTTCAGGCAGAAAAAAAAAAAAAAAAAAAAAAAAAAAAAACACTAAGTTTGTGCCTTTGTTATCAAGTCATTGTCAAAAGTTCACCTCCACCAATGTACAGCTGACTGAATGTCATGAAGTTCTGAAAGTTGTTGGTTATATAGTTCTGAAAGAGACAAATATGCACATATGCTTGATATGTATTGTATACTTGTATTTCATGTTAGTTGGCATACTATAATCTAATCAATTCAATCATTCTTTCATCGGCTGACTCGCTTGTTCCTCTTGTGAGTCACAGGGGTCTTCTGGAGTCTATCTCGAGTAGTCAAGGGTACAGACAAACAGACGGACAACCACTCACACTCCCCTTCACTATAAGGCAATCTAAATACTCCGATTAGCTTTACATGCATGTTTTTAGAAGGTATAGGACGAGACCCGAGTACTCAGAAAAAAACCCAAGCAAGCACGGGAGAACATGCAAACTCCACACAGAAAGGAACCAAGTCCTGGGTTTGAATCTATAATTCCTGGCTGTGACACAGCTCTGCTTAATATAAATAGCATTATTTATTATACGTTCTAATTTTAGCCCTTGAAAAGTAAAATGATAATAAATAAATAAATAATAAATAATCTTATAATCATGTTTTTTTTTTTTTTTTAAAAAAAAAGTTTTTAAAAACATGAAATGAAAAACTAAAATTAAAAATAGAAATTTAAAAGTAAAAAAGTGGTAAATACATTCTGGATTGCTGCCTGATAAAAAAAATGTGAAGAAAAGTCAAAGTCTTAAAAGGGCATATACCAAATGTATTATATATATATATATATATATATATATATATATATATATATATATATATATATATATATATATATATATATATATATATATATATTATATATTTATATATATTAAAAAAAAAAAAAACTTAATTTCAGATATCAATTGTTAAGCCAAAAATCAATGCCAGTTTTCAACTTTTTGACTTTATTTTGCAATAAACGTTCACAGATGGTCCATAAATATTCAATGAATCGTGTAACGTGCACAGTACATTTGTTGCATTTCCTTTTTTTTTACTCAAGAAAGCAATAGAAAATCATTTGTAGTGCATTTTCAAAAACAGGCATGAAAACGTGTTAATAAACTCACAGAGACATGTGTCATTGACTAATGTTACTTTTAGATTTACAAAGTGAGCCATGGTCTGTTGTCTAATTTCACAAAATATTCCATTATTATTGTAAACAAGAGTAATCAAACAGTTGACTTTCAAAATGTGGAAAACATTACATGTACACTTTTCATCAAAATGTGGCAGTGCAATTCATTTTGGCAGATGATATAGTGGATATTTTCTCAAAGCTCTTATTGGAAAGACCCACCCCCATGATTAATGTAATAAGAACAAATTTAATACATCTTCAAGGTCAACCCGCACATCCTTTTACACAGATCTCAAGCAGATCACAGCTTATTACCTCAGCACATTTTCGTAAAATGTATTTTTGGATTACAGATGGGTGATGAAAACAAAAAGATGTTGAATAGAATAACTACAAACTTTAAACATTTAAAGGAGGCAAAAATCACAAACTATATACATATTTATATACGTATGTATGCAAATAGGAGCAAGATATACTTCATCTGTGCTTATGCTTATGTTACAAAAATATGCCATAAAATACACAAGTTTCAAGTTGAAGTTGAAGTCACATAGAAAACTGTCACTACCAGGTGTTGAAAACATGCACCAGCAATAAATACACTGAAGTTATAAAAAAAAAAAAAAACAATAATAATTTTAGTTCGTACCAGCTATTAAACATGATTGGAGTTCAATTTATGATAAAACAGAAAAAGCACAACCTGAACTAAACCTCAAATGTTTTAGTTTTCTTAAAAAAACAAAGAAATTATATGCAGCCAATTGCATATTGGCAAATGGAAGTTTAAGCACAATGAAAATAAAAGAAGGATTCTGATTCTGATGGCTAATCACATTTTCAAATTTACATTTTAAAAAGTTTTTAACTGCAAAACAAAATTCCTACCATACTACTAGAACTACTATTACATTAACACTATCTCAAATGTTAAAAACAACAATACTAAGTGAGTGCCCATGTACTAGACTCTCCTAATGGGCCACATTTTTCACACGTGCTCAAGAAATAACATAGGAGATTTTTTAAATTATATATTCACAAATAAAAAGTGTATTATGACTACTTCAGTGCGTAATGGATTTAATATAAAAAGCAGACACTCATGTAATCACATAACAGGGATGCGGTGCCCGGATCGTCAGAGTACTTCTATCTGCGCTGATGCGCCTCAGCGTGTTTTTCTGATACGCTGCACTTCTTTTCTTAAGCGTGTCAGTGTCTGTGTTTGACGCGAAACGAAAATCGCCCCTCCATGACCCGGCAGTCATGAAAGGGTCAAAACGGTCATCTTTCAGCAGTGTCCCGTAGCGGCTGATATCTGCAAAGTTCTGTGGGTAATAGGTCGAAGGGAAAACGGGGAGACTGTCAGTGGTTGAACGGTACGTATAGCTGCGTCGGCAGAGTTTAAAATAAAACACACCACTGATGAGGAGGATGAGGAGGGATGACACGGCCGACAGGGCAATAATCAAATAGAGCGTTAAATTATCGCTTTCACGTGATTCATTCGCAAACTCAAAAAGTTCACTTAAAACAGGAAGCCCGTTGCCAAGCAAGATGCTGACTGTCGCTGTAGCGGACAGAGATTCAGGACCGTTATCTGTCACCAAGACGATCACCGTATGTTTGGACTCATCATCCTCCATGAAAGGACGCAGAGTCCTAATTTCACCTGAATGTATTTCTACCATAAACAGGTTGGGCTGCGTGGCTTTGATTATTCTGTAGGAGAGCCATGCGTTATGGCCAGAGTCTGCGTCCACTGCTACCACCTTGGTCACCAGGTAACCTCTTGGGGCTTCGACTGAGACCATATCCTCAGCAATCAACCCCGGGGTTTGGACCGGATACAGGACAACGGGTGTGTTGTCATTCTGGTCCCTGATGAAAATATTCAGGGTGCAGGTGGCGGTGAGCGGAGGCGAGCCTTTATCCTGAGCTGTCACCTTAATCTGGAAATGAACTGATTGTTCGTAATCAAAGATGCGGGAAGTGAACAGCTCCCCCGTGTCTGGGTTAATGCTGAGGAACGACGACACTTCAGAATTAGAAGACTGAGATATTTGGTACATTAATTTAGCATTAGACCCGTCGTCCACGTCCTCTGCGGCAATCTTTATTACAAACATGCCAACAGGTTGGTTTTCCAAAATATTGGCATTAAACTCGGTTTGTTTGAAAGTAGGTGCATTATCATTAATGTCACTAATTACAATAGCTATGACTTTTACACTGGAAAGGGAAGGAAAGCCACCATCAGTGGCTGTAACAGTGATGTTATACTCAGGTTGGAGTTCTCTATCCAGCACCCCGTTAGTCACTAACATATAATAGTTTTTTACTTCGCTTACAAGTTTAAATGAAGTTTGGTCTGAGATTGAACATGTGACGTGCCCACTGTTCCCAGTGTCCAGGTCGTAAATATTAATCAGAGCAACCATAGTGCCTGGGCTGGAGTCTTCTGCTAATCTGGAAGAAGCTGATTTCAATTCTATCACTGGTTTGTTGTCGTTTACATCATTGACATCAATCACAAGTTTACAATGAGACGCTTGACCCCCGCCATCCTTAGCCTGAACATCCAACTCGTGCATTGTAGCTTCTTCGTAATCAATAAGTCCTGCCACTCGCACCTCTCCGTTCAGAGGGTTTATCTCGATGAGTCCTCTCGTTTTGTCTGACAAATGGCTGAAAGAGTATGTTATTTCTCCATAGACACCCTCGTCCAGGTCTGTGGCATTCAGTCTCGCTATGACAGTCCCAATAGGTGAGTTCTCAGGCACAGAGGCCTTGTAAACCCGTTGGCTGAAAACTGGGACATTGTCATTGGTATCTAGCACGCGGATGCGTATAGATGCCGTTCCTGATCGGGTGGGATTTCCCCCATCAATTCCATTGATTTTCAACACATGTTCAGCTCGTACCTCCCGGTCCAGAGCCTTTTTAAGGACAAGTTCAGGATATGCATTGCCTTTTATCTGTGTACTCATTTCCAATACAAAATGCTCATTCGAGCTCAGTTTATATTCACCCACAGAGTTGGTACCCAGATCAGGGTCATGTGCGCTCTCCAGGGGAAAACGTCTCCCCAGAACAGTGGACTCCACTAAATCTAGCTTTATCTCCCCTGCAGCAAACACTGGACTGTTGTCGTTTATATCCGTAATGTCTAAAACAATACTGAATGCTTGAAGAGGATTTTCGAGCAGAAGCTGATACTGCAGGGTGCAGACAGGGGATTGTGCACACAGCTCCTCTCGGTCTATCCGTTGGCTGATCAAAAGGTTTCCTGACGCAGTGTCCAACTCACACAGCTGGCTGGTCCCCTCTGCAACAACACGTGCTTGACGCACATTCAACTCAGAAACTTTGAGCCCCAGATCCCTTGCAGCATTCCCGATGACCGAGCCTCTGCGCTTCTCCTCCGGTAGTACATAACGCACTTCTCCAAACACCGCAACAAAATGGAGAAAAAATGAAAAAGCACACAGGTACCATCTTAACTTAGCCGGATGCTCCATTGGTGAGCAGGCTCGACGAATAGGAGCATTTGTCGACATTATTGCAGAAATCTTGACATATCCAACAGTGGAAACGATGCTGCTGTGTTCAAACGCTTCTCTGCTCCTCTGGCTGAGTTATTCATGCTCTATAAGCTGTCAGCTAGGATTCCTCTCTCTATTCCTATGCTCACTGCATCTCTCTCTCTCTGTATTTCTCTCTCTCTCTCTCTCTCTCTCTCTATTTCTCTACTTCTCCATCTCTATGCACACAGCCTCTCTTTTCCTCTCCACCCACACACACACGCACACGCACACACACACACACACACACACACACACACACAAAGCAAATCTCAAATGCGCATGCACACACACAGCCCCCTCGGCTCTGACCCAATATTCTAGTCCCACTGACACAGATAGGGTGAGACACGACCATCTGACTCAGGCTTTATAGGAGAGCGTCACCAAGAGCCAAACAGATAAAACTACATTTTATACAATCCCATAATAAAAGTAAATACAAATAATGCAAAGCAACCTTGTTTTTGTCAGAATATATAGTTTTAAATTTAGAAAAGTAAAAATAAACACTTGCAACACTATTTATTAGTGGATAGATAGATAGATAGATAGATAGATAGATAGATAGATAGATAGATAGATAGATAGATAGATAGATAGATAGATAGATGTTATTGTCCTGAAGCAGTGTTAAAAAATAACAGATAAAAATAGTTTGCAGTGTTATATCTCATGTTGTTCAGAGCAGTTATTGCAGAGGGGATGAAGGTGCATTTCTCTATCTATCTATCTATCTATCTATCTATCTATCTATCTATCTATCTATCTATCTATCTATCTATCGTTTATGGACACATTTCAATTTAAAGTAGTTTTGTGATTTCAATAATGAATGAAAAAAAACTGGAAGAAGGCATGCTGCATTGAGATAATATTTCTGTGAACGATATATCTTAGTTCATTCAGTTTTTCACTTTAACTAAATCAAGCCACAACAACAATTACAAATGTATTTATTATTTTTACTTTTCAAGACCTTGCAGACTATAAAGTTTTAAAAACTTCTCCATTGTTAAGTAAATTTTTTTTTATAGAAGTGTTCAGTCATTATCATTCATATTAAACTATGAGGTGAACCATTGATTGACAATAAGAATTTAATGTAAGAATATTATATTTTCATATTTCTTTTCACTTTAACGTAACTGATTAGAGTTTTTCTCAGTCGTTTTGATACATTCCTCAGGTCTGAATTGAAATTCTCAAAACTACATTGTGTCACTTGTGCACATAAAAAAAAAAAATAAAGTTTTTTTTTTTTATTTGCACGAGTTGCAAATGCTTTTGTACATTATTATGCACAGTTGTCTGCTGTTTCCTACATCAGGGGTTCTCAACTGGTCTTACCCTGAGACCCATATTGTGCCACCATCAATAAACCGCGACCCACATTTTTTTTTTCTTTTTAGAATTCAACCTACTAAATTTAGTTTTTCAAAAACATAAATCTATATATTTTCCAGTGCAACATGCATGTCACAGCATGCATGTCAAAATAAAAAACAAGTCAAAGATGAGAGAAATCAAATATCTACTATTGACAAGATGTCCGCGACCCATCCAGTACAGGTCCGCGACCCACTTTTGGGTCCCAACCTACCAGTTGAGAATCGCTGTCTTACATTATCAATTGCTTATGTAATGTTGATCAAAATGCATTGTATGGGTCTCCCCCCACAAGTCTTTACATACAAAATGGTTGAACATGTCATATGTCAAGCATATTTCTATACATTTCCATTAGACTTTTTTTCTAAAAATGTCCTAAAATGGTATAGTTGCTCCAAGATAAGGAATAAGGAATTGGTAAGTGGATAACGATAAGGAAGCCACACTGTAGACCACGTTCTCAATCATGGGCTTACAATGACCGGTGTTGGTCAAAGGGGGCAACCAAAAGTTGGGAAAACAACTGACCTCAATCATTAGGACTTTTCGTTGACAGCACATTTCAGCCCTGCATGTACAGTTTACCCAGATACACAAATGTGTACAATTTACATCCAAACCTCAGCCATAGTTTATAAAAGAACATCCCTGCTGGGTTCACTGTTTAATTGACAATATGACAACGTATTTCTCATACGTACACAATGGCAAGGACATGTTCATTGATACAAAAATTCAGTTTTCAGAGATAAATGAATGATTGTGAGCAAAAGACTTGCTTTTGCCGGTGATCCATGGTGTTTGGCTATTACTAATTGCTTTGAGAAATCCCCTTACTGTTGTGCATATGAATGATTGGAGAAAACTGCAAGTAAACCTTTAAAATGATGCATGTAAAAAATATTTATTACATATGGGATCTGTGTAAATCAGCACAGACTGGGGCTAATTTAACTGCTTCTTAGAGTGAAAGCCCACAAAGAAAACTTACAAGAATTTAACCAATACGAAGTAGATGATCATTTCAAGTGAACAATTATTTTGGGTTTAAGAAGTAAAATAGTGTTATTTTAGCACTGAATATAAATTCATCTTCTGGCACTTATTCTTGTTGAAAGTTACAGGGGTCTTGCTGGTGCTCTCATGATCAGTACACATCTTAAACAGGGTGCCAGACTATCAAAGAGTACAAGCAGACTCATTAATTATAATATATTCATACAAAATTAATAATAATATTAATATTAGCTTAAAGGTTATTAAAAAATAATGACATTCATTTTAATAAAAAAATGTAACATTTTATGTTATGAAAAATTACAATGTTTCATAATCTAAAACATGATTCCATTAGTGACACTAAAAAAAGAAATGATCAAAATCTCAATGAGAAAAAGCTTTTAAGCAATCTAAATCTGCAATAACACAACAGAAGTAACCAATGACGAAAGGTGAGGTCTAACATTAATTGGCAAATCATAAACTGAAATTGTTTGTGAGAGCTGGTCCTACCTCAGGAGAGCAGTCAGCACTTCCAAAAGCATCAGCAAAGTCTGATGGGCTTTTCCTCAGAGTCTGCTCAGCAGGCAGCGTGTTGTCATTGTAAGAACTGACAAACTTAAAGTCACTGGTTCTAGATCCTGTTGTCAGGTAGGCGTCATAATTGTAAGTGCTGCGTAAAGTTCCTGTGCCGTCAACATCTGCGTAATTAGGAGGCAGATAAGCTCCAGGGATGGTAACTGCTCCATCAAACAACAGTCTGGGCTTTCTCCTGCGACAAAACCTCACACCCAGGATGATGATGATGAAGGTCAGGAAGAAGGTGGAAACAGACACCAGCGCAATGATCAGATAAGAGGTCAGCTTGGAGTTTTTCTCATCATAAGAAATGTCCTTCAGCTCTGGCACCTCAGCCAAGTTATCAGAAATCAGTAAATACATGGAGCAGGTGGCAGACAGAGAGGGCTGTCCGTTGTCTTTCACTGACACAATGAGCGTCTGTTTCATGCTGTCAGTCTCACTAATGTCCCGCTGTGTCCTGATCTCTCCACTGTGGACACCAATAGTGAACAGTCCCGGATCAGTGGACTTGACTATCTGATAGGACAGCCAGGCGTTCTGTCCAGAGTCTGCGTCCACCGCGATCACTTTGGACACCAGAGAGCCTCCGTGTGCAGCTTTGGGGACCAGCTCGGTCATGAAGGAGTTGCCCTCCGGGGCGGGGTACAGTATCTGAGGAGGGTTGTCATTCACATCTGATATGAACACACTGACGCTCACGTTGCTGCTCAGTGGAGGAGAACCGTTGTCTCTGGCCATCAGCTGGATTTTAAAGCTCCTCAGCTGTTCATAATCAAAGGACCTGACAGCGTGGATCACCCCCGTGTCTCCGTTAACAGACCCATAGGAGGACACCGGGGGCACCGTTCACCTCAGCAGCTAACAGAGAATAAATCACTGTACCGTTTTGTCTCCAGTCAGGGTCTCGAGCAGTGACGGAGCATAAAGTGGAGCCAGCTTTGTTATTCTCACTCACATATGCGCTGTACGACTCCTCCTCAAACACAGGTGGGTTGTCGTTGATGTCAGCTACAGATAAGTGCAGACTTTTAGAGGAGGACAGAGGTGGAGAGCCCTCGTCAGTGGCAGTGATTGTAATATTGTAATCAGACACTACTTCACGGTCCAGCTGTCCTGTGCTCACCACAGAATAATAGTTTTTAATAGAGGGGACCAATTTAAAAGGGACACCCTGCTGGAGGGAGCAGCGGACCTGTCGGTTCTTCTCAGAGTCTCTGTCCTGCACGTTGATGATGCCCACCTCTGTACCAGGTGACACGTTCTCAGGAATGGGATTGGTCAGAGATTTTACATGGATCACTGGAGCGTTATCATTTACATCAGTGATGTCAATAATTACTTTTGCATATGAAGACAGTCCTAATCCATCTTTAGCTTTAACACGTATTTCAAATGATGTAGCAGCTTCAAAATCAATGTTACCTTTGACTTTAATGTCACCTAAATTACGATCAATAGTGAATAATTTCTTCACCTCTTCAGTCACGTGACCAAAGTCATAAATTACTTCTCCATTTACTCCTTCATCAGCATCAGATGCACTGACTGTCACCACCACAGCGTCTGCAGGAGAGTTTTCAGGCAGACTGGCTTTATAGACAGACTGACTGAACACTGGTGCATTATCATTAGCATCCAGCACAGTGACGTGTATGACTACAGTACCTGATCTCTGAGGAGAGCCGCCATCTAATGCAGTGAGCAGCAGATTTATTTGGCTACTTTTTTCACGGTCGAGCTCTTTATCTAGAACGAGCTCTAATGTATTTCCATCCACAGATAAAAGGAAGTGATCATTCATATTGAGAGAATACTGCTGAACGGAGTTCTGCCCCACGTCCGCATCGTGCGCCTCCTCTATCACAAAACGAGCCCCTCTGTCCGCTGATTATCTTATCTCTAATCTGATTATATCTTCATTAAAACGTGGTGAATTGTCGTTAATATCCTCCACGTGCAGACTGATACGATGAAGCTCGAGGGGATTCTCCAGCACGAGCTCCTGCCTCAGGACGCACGACGCCTTTTCGCCACAAAGCAGCTCACGGTCAATCCTGTCGGCCACAATCAGCTCTCCATTACGCGGGTTGATGTCACAGTGGCGTGTGTCAGTCCCGTCTGTATCGATGCGCGCGCGTCTGTTGGACAGCGCACCTGAATCCAAGCCGAGACCCTTGATTACATTCCCAACGACAGACCCTCGTTTGAGCTCCTCTGGGAATGAATAGCTCAGATCTCCGTGGACGTGTTCCACAAAAAGGACAACGCACACCAAACACGCTCGAAACGCGGTGATCTTGGAATCCATCATCCAAAACAGATATGTCCAATCCCAATGAAACGTTTAAAACACACACACAGCAGATGTGGAACCTGTGTGGTTCAGATCATGGCACTGGAGCACAAAATGTGATCAGAAACAAAAGAGAAGAGGACGTAAGGAGCGTCAATTTCACAGACATACAGCGCCACCGTGAGTTCAGAAAAACTAAAACACATTGTTGTAAATCTGAGTATTATTATTATTATTATTATTATTATTATTATTATTATTATTATTATTATTATTATTATTATTATTATTATCAGTGTAATAACACTTGAGAGTTTGTAGTTGTTCATAGTGTTAAAATGTTTGCCTTAATGTGAGTGTGTGCATGCGTTTTAACATTTATTGAAAAGTTTAAAAAAAAATATCGGCCAACTTGAAAAACTTATATTTTACTATATATTTACTATATAACTTATTAATAACATGTAAAAAAAAAAAATACGTTTAGAGTTAAACTGTAAACTAACTTTCTTCTTCTACAATATAGGCACCAGGTTCCATGTCAGCTTTGTAGCTCAATTTGCTTTTATAGTTTTCATTTGATATATGTCACATCTCATCCATGAGATTTACTCAGTTCTAAGGAATTCAGGTTCCCTTTCCCACAACAACCAGAATTCTAAGACAATTTACAATATTACTTTAATGAAAAAGTACATGATTTTAGGTTTACTATGATATCATTAAAGAGAAAACTTTGATCACACTCCTCCAAAAAAAATAAATAAAATAAAATAAAATAGAACACTCTAATCAAGAACGTTCCATGACTCTCTGAGCAGCAAAGCAATGGGCAAAAATATATATTCTTTTTGTATTTTCTTATTTGGAAGGCAGCTGCTCCAACCAGAAAAAATATTGATTAAATTATTATTATTATTATTATTATTATTATTATTATTATTATTATTATTATTATAAATCAGAGCAGGACATTTTCAACTTGAATACAGTTTTTTTTAGTTAACACCACAAATACAAACTCTAATTATCAAATTGAATAAATAAATGAATAAAAACCAAAAACAGACAAAACAAAGCCACAAAGATATATATATATATATATATATATATATATATATATATATATATATATATATATATATAGAACAATCAAAAGACATAAACATATCCAAGCTTCAAGCGTATCAAAACTCCTTCAAACACCTCCCTTAATAACATCACATAATAAACAGAGGATTACTTCCTTAGTGATCATGTTTATTCTATACACACAATTAACCTGCAGCAAGCATTGCTTATAAAAAATACAAATATTTGTAAAATGTATTAAAAAAAAATTGAAAATCAGTAAAATAGTATTTGTAATCACAAAAAAAAAATGTCCCCGCAACAATGAAATTAATGAAATTACCATTTTATAAAGAACCTACTCCAATTGAAAGGTGAACATCAATACCCAGAAATCTAATCCAGCACTTATAACTTCTTGTTCTGTGTCAGAAATGCCAAACACTACCACAATAGTGCCCAAAATCTGGTAATTAATTTGAATAATGTTTTTTTGAATGAAACTAAGTTGAATAAAAGAAAATAAGATGATTAACAAAATGAGAAATAATGCCCCAAACATTTTAGGCAACAAGTGCTACTAAATTATCTATTTCAAATAGAATATATATTTGATTTAATTTCACTGGTAAGATTCTTTGTCAATGCAAAACCTGACAATATGAACACCAGAGACAGCACAAAGTGTTAGAGTCAAAACAAAACTCAGGACTGAACTTTCTGAGCAAATATAAGTGAACAAAAAAAAACCTTATAAGTATAGAATCTAAACGTTCACAGAAAAAGGAAACGTAGTTTGTGATGTACAAAACAGAACATTTAGCTCATTAAAATTATATTTATAAAGCAGTTTACAGCATTGAAGATGAGATAACTTTAGACACACTTGTTGCTATAAAGTTTCTTCATTGGTTGAACTTGAATTACCATAAATGGCTGATAAATTGAGCCTATAAGAGCAGTGGTTTCATCTCTGTGCACTATTTGCTATTTTAGGCGAAGGTTTTGCCATCACAGCTTTACACTGTGCAGTGTTTATATATAAAATAGTCACAGTTTATCACAGTGTTAACAGAAAGAGATGATTCCATTCACGTACTCCTGTGTTCAATTCATGAACTTGGTACTTCATAAAAAAATCTACTACAGTGCTGATGGAAAACGTAAAAAGTCAGCACAGGTAAACAACTATTAGCTTAGCTGTGATGCAGCAATCACGCATTGCTCCAACATCCAACACTAACTCACAGTAAAATACCATAATAACTTTTTATAAATGCACCACATTCCTTATGAATGTGCATAGTTACATAAGCATCAAGAAAACGTGGCTTCTTAATTTGCACATTAGAATTTTTACTATGAAGCTATTAGTCAGAAAATATATATGCAATATCAGAAAGCCACCTGAAAACCATTTTAATAATAACCCATAGATAAACAACATGTTTCCTACTTAATCAAGCACAGCATTGAAAAACTCAACATTCAATCCATCAAAAATTTCAAATAACACACATGTGCATATGTCATACCTCCAAACTCCCCTTTAGCTCCCTAATAGCATCAGTCTGATGTTCATTTCCTTTTTAAGGAACATATTAAATGTTCAAACTGGCCCAAGTACAAAAGTCATTTGCTTTCCAACCAATACAGCATTTAAACTTCTAGATTGTGGTGATGAGAAGGAACTGACAGAGTTGTATCCAAATCTATGGATATCTCTTAGGTTTGTCTGTAACTGTGACAACGACAGTGGTATCAGTTGAAAAATGCATTTCAATGCTCAAGCTGATAGATAAATACAGTATCAATGATCATCAAGGGCACAAGACAACCTCACATGAATTTTGAGAATTTTCTCACTGATGTTGGATGTTGGTGAAAGCATGACTAAAAGTGTAATAGTAACCATAGTTAAAATATTTCACTTTTGACTACATTTATTCTGAATACTTTGCATTAATGTATGTTATTATATTTTTTTTTATTATTATTCATTTTAATTATATATACATATTTTTTACTTTTTATTTTTTAAACATAGCTTTAGTTATTTTGCCTTTGCCATCATAATATGTATGCATTTAAAAAAAAAAGAAAAAAAAAAGACATTTGTTTATTTTTGAGCATGATTTTGCTTTCAGTGTGTGCGATTAAGTCATTGACCTGTTAGTGTTTTGGGCCCACAACAAAAGTGTTAGGGTCGGCCCTGTGTTTAACTGTCGAAAGAGAGCAGCTGTACTACAATAATAATTCTACCAATGGTCATTACAAACATGTTGTTTCATAAAAAGTCATAGTGTGTTGATATATGGAAAAATGTGTGAGAAATAAATGACAGAAGAGGCAAAAATCCTACCTACCAAAACAAAAAAACAGAAAAAATTAAAGAAATGTTAGTCAATCTTAAATTTGGGAAAGCCGTCACAAGAAAAAAATGTAAGGCCATAATGACATTGTGTGAGATATTTGTAAAATTATTATGAAAAAAAAAGCAATAATAACTAAGAAAACTTTAGATTATGATGTTTTAATACTTCAAAATGCACTTTACGTTGTTTAAAAACAAAGGCCAGATTGCTTCATTATGTTGAGAAAAGTTTTAAACTTTCAAAAAGGTACATAAAAATACACGGCTATAATGTTTCCTACCTCAGGAGAACTGTCAGCACTTCCAAAAGCATCAGCAAAGTCTGATGGGCTTTTCCTCAGAGTCTGCTCAGCAGGCAGCGTGTTGTCATTGTAAGAACTGACAAACTTAAAGTCACTGGTTCTAGATCCTGTTGTCAGGTAGGCGTCATAATTGTAAGTGCTGCGTAAAGTTTCTGTGCCGTCAACATCTGAGTAATTAGGAGGCAGATAAGCTCCAGGGATGGTAACTGCTCCATCAAACAACAGTCTGGGCTTTCTCCTGCGACAAAACCTCACACCCAGGATGATGATGATGAAGGTCAAGAAGAAGGTGGACACGGACACCAGCGCAATGATCAGATAAGAGGTCAGCTTGGAGTTTTTCTCATCATAAGAAATGTCCTTCAGCTCTGGCACCTCAGCCAAGTTATCAGAAATCAGTAAATACATGGAGCAGGTGGCAGACAGAGAGGGCTGTCCATTGTCTTTCACTGACACAATGAGCGTCTGTTTCATGCTGTCAGTCTCACTAATGTCCCGCTGTGTCCTGATCTCTCCACTGTGGACACCAATAGTGAACAGTCCCGGATCAGTGGACTTGACTATCTGATAGGACAGCCAGGCGTTCTGTCCAGAGTCTGCGTCCACCGCGATCACTTTGGACACCAGAGAGCCTCCGTGTGCAGCTTTGGGGACCAGCTCGGTCATGAAGGAGTTGCCCTCCGGGGCGGGGTACAGTATCTGAGGAGGGTTGTCATTCACATCTGATATGAACACACTGACGCTCACGTTGCTGCTCAGTGGAGGAGAACCGTTGTCTCTGGCCATCAGCTGGACTTTAAAGCTCCTCAGCTGTTCATAATCAAAGGACCTGACAGCGTGGATCACCCCCGTGTCTCCGTTAACAGACACATAGGAGGACACCGGGGCACCGTTCACCTCAGCAGCTAACAGAGAATAAATCACTGTACCGTTTTGTCTCCAGTCAGGGTCTCGAGCAGTGACGGAGCATAAAGTGGAGCCAGCTTTGTTATTCTCACTCACATATGCGCTGTACGACTCCTCCTCAAACACAGGTGGGTTGTCGTTGATGTCAGCTACAGATAAGTGCAGACTTTTAGAGGAGGACAGAGGTGGAGAGCCCTCGTCAGTGGCAGTGATTGTAATGTTGTAATCAGACACTACTTCACGGTCCAGCTGTCCTGTGCTCACCACAGAATAATAGTTTTTAATAGAGGGGACCAATTTAAAAGGGACACCCTGCTGGAGGGAGCAGCGGACCTGTCGGTTCTTCTCAGAGTCTCTGTCCTGCACGTTGATGATGCCCACCTCTGTACCAGGTGACACGTTCTCAGGAATGGGATTGGTCAGAGATTTTACATGAATCACTGGAGCGTTATCATTTACATCAGTGATGTCAATAATTACTTTTGCATATGAAGACAGTCCTAATCCATCTTTAGCTTTAACACGTATTTCAAATGATGTAGCAGCTTCAAAATCAATGTTACCTTTGACTTTAATGTCACCTACTTTACGATCAATAGTGAATAATTTCTTCACCTCTTCAGTCACGTGACCAAAGTCATAAATTACTTCTCCATTTACTCCTTCATCAGCATCAGATGCACTGACTGTCACCACCACAGCGTCTGCAGGAGAGTTTTCAGGCAGACTGGCTTTATAGACAGACTGACTGAACACTGGTGCATTATCATTAGCATCCAGCACAGTGACGTGTATGACTACAGTACCTGATCTCTGAGGAGAGCCGCCATCTAATGCAGTGAGCAGTAGATTTATTTGGCTACTTTTTTCACGGTCGAGCTCTTTATCTAGAACGAGCTCTAATGTATTTCCATCCAAAGATAAAAGGAAGTGATCATTCATATTGAGAGAATACTGCTGAACGGAGTTCTGCCCCACGTCCGCATCGTGCGCCTCCTCTATCACAAAACGAGCCCCTCTTACCGCTGATTCTCTTATCTCTAATCTGATTATATCTTCATTAAAACGTGGTGAATTGTCGTTAATATCCTCCACGTGCAGACTGATACGATGAAGCTCGAGGGGATTCTCCAGCACGAGCTCCTGCTTCAGGACGCACGACGCCTTTTCGCCACAAAGCAGCTCACGGTCAATCCTGTCGGCCACAATCAGCTCTCCATTACGCGGGTTGATGTCACAGTGGCGTGTGTCAGTCCCGTCTGTATCGATGCGCGCGCGTCTGTTGGACAGCGCACCTGAATCCAAGCCGAGATCCTTGATTACATTCCCAACGACAGACCCTCGTTTGAGCTCCTCTGGGAATGAATAGCTCAGATCTCCGTGGACGTGTTCCACAAAAAGGACAACGCACACCAAACACGCTCGAAACGCGGTGATCTTGGAATCCATCATCCAAAACAGATATGTCCAATCCCAATGAAACGTTTAAAACACACACACAGCAGATGTGGAACCTGTGTGGTTCAGATCATGGCACTGGAGCACAAAATGTGATCAGAAACAAAAGAGAAGAGGACGTAAGGAGCGTCACTAAGCATATTTCACAGGCATACAGCGCCACCGTGAGTTCAGAAAAACTAAAACACATAGTTGTAAATCTGAGTATTTTTTTTTTCTTTAAAATTATGAGTGAAATAACACTGTGTGTGTGTGTGTGTGTGTGTGTGTGTGTGTGTGTGTGTGTGTGTGTGTGTGTGTGTGTGTGTGTGTGTAGGCCTTCATGTGAGTGTGCGCGTCATCAATTATGGATTTATAAATTTATTGAAAAGTTAAAAAAATAAATAAAAATGAGCCAACTTAAAAAACGTATATTTTACTTTATATTTACTGTAAACGTTGTTATTAATAACACACAATAACATAAGTAAAACTGGAAACTAACTTTGTTCTTTATGTATAGGCACCATCTAACGCCAATTAACTGTCAGATTTGTAGCTCAATTTGTTTTTAGTTTCCATTTGACATATCTCACATCTCATCCATGAGGCTTAATCAGTTCTGAGGAATTCAGGTTCTCTTTCCCACAACAACCAGAATTTTAAGATAAGTTACAAGATTACTTTAAAAAAAAAATGATTTTTTTAAAGTTTACTTTGATATCTTAAAAGTAAACTTCCATAAAGTATCATCACACTCCTCTACAAAACATTATTATTATTATTATTATTATTATTATTATTATTATTATTATTATTATTATTATTATTATTATTATTATTATTAATGAGGTAATACTCTCTACTGACATGAAGGGAGCTGGATTGTCAGCTCAGCTACTTTCCAGAAGCATGCTCCTCAGCTGAAGTATAAGCAGCATCACACTGATAATAAACACATACCACAGTATACCTCACCACACTGTCAGTAGCTCAAATTAAGACTATACCTTTCATCTCAATAACTACGAGAAAGAAATGTTTATTCCTGAATGAATCAAGATCATAATATGATAAATGAAGTGCTTTGTAATCTGTATCTTCTACTTATTCCACAAAATCATAGAATATTCAAAAACAGTCATTACTTTAATAAAGGCTTAAAAAGCAACATTTCTTAAATAAACACCACTCTTTTACTAAACAGTGGTGTTTAGATCCAAATTGAGGTAAAACGAAACTTATTTTCCAAAGTTCAATAATACTTTTGTCATGCAGGGCAGAAGGGCAAGTGCTTGAGCATCACTGGGGTCTATCTGTGCACTTGCCTGAAAAATTGTAATATTTTTGTACTATATTTTAGGTCTTGTCAAGTGCTTTAAAGTTGAAATTCATTGCAGTTTTTATAATAGTAATAATAATAATAATAATAATAATACATGGATTTTATATATTGCTTTTTCATAGACTGTCAAAGCACTTTATTTTGTATCATTCTTTCAATCTTTCACATACAGTGGTGGTAAGCTACAATTTTAGCCACAGCTGCCCTGGGGCAGACTAATGGAAGCTAGGCTGCCATGGTACACCATAAGCCATTCAGACCAACACCAACACTCACTCACACACCACATTGATACCAGACAATTACTTTGGTCGGGATGTAAACCGGAAGCGAGGTTTCTAGTCATGGCGCAGCTCTGTGAAAACAAACACACATGTGCTTTTAATCTTTAAAAAGGCATCTGCTGCTTTCAGTCAGTGAGTTGCTCAAAGCTACAGGACTTTACTGTTGACAAGTTGTGATCATAAATAAGCAACAAACAATGCATCAATTTTCACCAAGCTGTTTCTGACATTACCCGGAGGTGACGTCATGGCGACCAGCCCTATGTGGGTGAAGCGTCTTACCTATAAGGACATGGACTGATACCACTAGAGCAAATGGAACTCTCAGTGGTCTTCCATCCAAGAACTAACCAGTTCTGGCCTTTCTAGCTTCTAAGATCTGACGAGACTGAACAATGACAAAGGTATGGACACAACCTCCCTGTTTTTGCAGGTTTGCAGTCATCTTTTTATTTGAGGATATGGTTTAATAGAATTTAAAAAAAATAACTTTTTTTGAACAAAATTAAGTTTATTTGAATGTATCTTATTATCTATTATAGTTCTCACTGTAATGCTTGATTAGACAGGAAAAGACTCAAATGCAGGACCCAGAGTTTGAGAGTATATTCGAGAAGATGTTTGGCACACACCACACAGGCAAGCAGTCAAAAATCAGACAGAGGCGCAAGGGGAGCAAGCAGAAGCAAAAATTTGAGGAGTCAGAAATATCACTATAGGAACGCTGGATCACTGGTCAGGAAAAGAACAGATCATTTGGCAAATAGAAACTAATAGAGCAGAACTAAATAGACCAACAAATGAATGTGATGAGTGACGGCTGGGAGCACAGGTGAAACTGATGGGGCAGGCTGAACAGAGGGTGAAGCAGCCAGAATGACAAAGAAAACTAGAAACCAAAACAGGAAGTGTCAAATAAAACCAAGAAAACCAAACTGTAAACGTGGATGTTACACTCAAAAATGTATAAATATTTATTATTGACTGTAACAGCTTTAACAATGCTAAAACAGAAACAATACATCGATCTTGGAGCATTGGCTTTATGTTTAATAGCGACTTAGATATAAATAAGGTTAAATGTAACTAAAACAAAGACGTGTTCATTTTTTAGCATGGATTTGCTTTCAGTGTGCAATTAAGTTATTGACCTGTTAGTGTTTTGGGCCCACAACAAAGGTGTTAGGCAGGTCCTTACATGTCGAAAGAGAGCAGCTGTACGACAATAATAATCCTACCAATGGTCATTACAATCATGTTGTTTCAGAAAAACGTCATAGTGTGTCGATATATGAAAAAAGAGTGAGAAAAAAATTATGGAAGAGGAAATAGTCCTACCTCAGGAGAGCTGTCAGCACTTCCAAAAGCATCAGCAAAGTCTGATGGGCTTTTCCTCAGAGTCTGCTCAGCAGGCAGCGTGTTGTCATTGTAAGAACTGACAAACTTAAAGTCACTGGTTCTAGATCCTGTTGTCAGGTAGGCGTCATAATTGTAAGTGCTGCGTAAAGTTCCTGTGCCGTCAACATCTGCGTAATTAGGAGGCAGATAAGCTCCAGGGATGGTAACTGCTCCATCAAACAACAGTCTGGGCTTTCTCCTGCGACAAAACCTCACACCCAGGATGATGATGATGAAGGTCAGGAAGAAGGTGGACACGGACACCAGCGCAATGATCAGATAAGAGGTCAGCTTGGAGTTTTTCTCATCATAAGAAATGTCCTTCAGCTCTGGCACCTCAGCCAAGTTATCAGAAATCAGTAAATACATGGAGCAGGTGGCAGACAGAGAGGGCTGTCCGTTGTCTTTCACTGACACAATGAGCGTCTGTTTCATGCTGTCAGTCTCACTAATGTCCCGCTGTGTCCTGATCTCTCCACTGTGGACACCAATAGTGAACAGTCCCGGATCAGTGGACTTGACTATCTGATAGGACAGCCAGGCATTCTGTCCAGAGTCTGCGTCCACCGCGATCACTTTGGACACCAGAGAGCCTCCGTGTGCAGCTTTGGGGACCAGCTCGGTCATGAAGGAGTTGCCCTCCGGGGCGGGGTACAGTATCTGAGGAGGGTTGTCATTCACATCTGATATGAACACACTGACGCTCACGTTGCTGCTCAGTGGAGGAGAACCGTTGTCTCTGGCCATCAGCTGGACTTTAAAGCTCCTCAGCTGTTCATAATCAAAGGACCTGACAGCGTGGATCACCCCCGTGTCTCCGTTAACAGACACATAGGAGGACACCGGGGCACCGTTCACCTCAGCAGCTAACAGAGAATAAATCACTGTACCGTTTTGTCTCCAGTCAGGGTCTCGAGCAGTGACGGAGCATAAAGTGGAGCCAGCTTTGTTATTCTCACTCACATATGCGCTGTACGACTCCTCCTCAAACACAGGTGGGTTGTCGTTGATGTCAGCTACAGATAAGTGCAGACTTTTAGAGGAGGACAGAGGTGGAGAGCCCTCGTCAGTGGCAGTGATTGTAATGTTGTAATCAGACACTACTTCACGGTCCAGCTGTCCTGTGCTCACCACAGAATAATAGTTTTTAATAGAGGGGACCAATTTAAAAGGGACACCCTGCTGGAGGGAGCAGCGGACCTGTCGGTTCTTCTCAGAGTCTCTGTCCTGCACGTTGATGATGCCCACCTCTGTACCAGGTGACACGTTCTCAGGAATGGGATTGGTCAGAGATTTTACATGGATCACTGGAGCGTTATCATTTACATCAATGATGTCAATAATTAAAGTTGCATAAGAAGGCTGTCCCAGACCATCTTTAGCACTGATCTGCATTTCATATGAAGATTCCTTTTCATAATCAATTTCAGCAGCTACTCTAACTTCTCCAGTTTTCAGGTTTAAAGAGAAAACTTGGTTTTCATCTGCAACATGATTAAATTTATATCTAACTTCACCATTAATCCCTTCGTCTGCATCAGTAGCACTCACTGTGATCACCAGTGTATCTAAAGGAGAGTTTTCAGGCAGACTGGCTTTATAGACAGACTGACTGAACACTGGTGCATTATCATTAGCATCCAGCACAGTGACGTGTATGACTACAGTACCTGATCTCTGAGGAGAGCCGCCATCTAATGCGGTAAGCAAGAGCATCATCTCTTTATTATCCTCTCTGTCTAATTCTTTGTCTAAAACTAACTCACCATATTTCTGTCTTCCTGTTTTTGACTGTATATTTAATTTAAAATGATCATTTTGCTGTAATGAATAGCTCTGAACAGCATTTTCTCCGATGTCTCCGTCGTGCGCTTCATCCAATGGAAATCGTGCGCCTTTGACTGCTAATTCACTGATTTCAAATCTAATCATTTCTGCTGTAAATTGTGGTGAATTATCATTAATATCCTGAACGCGGATATTTATTCGATGCAGCTCTAAAGGATTTTCCAGCACGAGCTCCTGTTTAACGACACACGACGCCTTCTTGGCACAAAGCCCCTCTCTGTCCATCCTTTCTTGTACCAGCAGGTCTCCTGTATTCAGGTTTAAACCGCAGTATTTCACACCGTTATCCTCCGTGTCGATACGAGCCTTACGAGCAGACAGTCTGTCCAAATCCAGTCCCAGATCTTTAGCGATATTTCCGATCACAGATCCACGTTTCATCTCCTCCGGGATGGAGTAGCTCACGTCTCCGTTTGTGAGGCGCACGGCCAGGAAAACAAAAGCGAGGCCGCACTGCACCGTCACAGGGAACAGCCTCATGTTTGGAACAGATTCAGCTCAGACAGATGTGTAAAATTCAGAAAAGGAAGGAATATTAACTCCAAAATGCAGCGTGATGTGAGTCTCTTTGTTAAATCCACAGAGCAGCAGAGCGCTGTGTGTGCAGTCAGACTGAAGGGTGGAGAGCGGACACGTCTGTTTATTCTGTGGAGCCATGGTGACACCACCTGTACGTTTGGAGATATAACAACTGTAAAGTTTTATCAAAATAATTCAAAAAGTATTTATTAAAAACTTTCTACCCATTGCATTATGTGTCTTTCAAAATGTATTTCTAATTATGACATTCACTAAAGCAGTGTTTTTTTTTTTTTTACTTTTTTACCTGCACCTCCTGAGATTTTTGGTGAAATTATGGTGCCTATATCTTTATAACATTACCCTCTGTTTTTTTAAATTATTATTATTATTATTATTATTATTATTATTATTATTATTATTATTATTATTATGTAATTTAAGTTTGTATTGACTTTCAAAACATTTATGAAACAGGAACAAAAAAAACAACAACAAAACATTAGCATAGAGGCTGATGCACCCACCCCTTATCCCTCAAATAACCGCATATAAAAGGTTATAGTAAAAATATCCATTAAAATAAATATCTGCAATTAGTTGGGACGTGGAATGTGGGAAATTCAAAATACAAAACAATATCATTAAGCAACACAGAGGATTTACATGACATCATCAGCTTTAATAGAGTCCCAAAAGGAATCCCAATCAGTGTCTCTGTCCCATAGACTGTAAAAAGAACTTGTTAAACTTGACCTCATACGACGCTGTGTACGCCATTGATTTTAACCTCTGTACTTTCTAATATCCAGTGTAAGTGTCTGCAGGCTCTCCATATCAGTCATTTCAGTAAAGAGGCTTTAAAGGGAAGAGTTTTATATGGGCCTGTCCAGAGAAATCTAAGCACTTTTTAAAGAAACGAAATTGACTTTTCAACAACCATTTTGCCCTTCAGCACCTCTGCATGTAGATAGGTGAATATTAGTCCTATTTCGTTTGGTGTAAAAAAAAAAAAAAAATCAGTTTTACCTAATAATTTGTGTTTTCACTGTAAGTAAAATTGTCTCTCAGGTTGAACATATACACTTGGTCCTTGGGCATTAATGTGACACCCCTGATACAGAGCACAGATATAAACCATGTCTTTATGCACCTGTACACAAAAAAAAAAAAAAAAAAACACGCATCCTAGAATTCTAAACTCAACTGGATGATCACCTGATTTGGTGTATTTAAGCAAAAGCAGTTAGGGTCAAAAAGTATGAACACATACCGGTATATATTAAACTATAAACTAATGTCCACAAAATACATTCTGCCTTGCCCTGGCCTATAGGGTAATGGGATCTTTGCCAGGTATATAATTATAGAAAATATGGAATTATGAAAAGCAAAATAAAAATCCCAAGCACACTAAATTAAAATAAAAACAGTCATCATTTCAAGAATGTATATTCAAAAATGACCAAAAACATGCAGGGAAAACAGAAATCATCACATATTTCAAGCATTGAAACTCGTTGCAGTTTGATTTGTAATAAATTACAATCTGCTGTACTGAAACTTCTGTGAAGCGGCAAGGGTTCATGATTAAGCATAGTGTAAAATGTCATAAATGTAAACTGCAGAGGAATAAAGGTTTAAACAGGACTCATTAACTCTACAAAAAGAGTATAAAACATATTGTAGTCATACAGGTAAACAATTTCATATGGTTATACTAAAAAACCGAACCTCGGAAACGGGAAGGCCAGATTAGAGTTTGCCAAACAACATCTTAAAAAGCTTTTACAGTTGTGGAACAACATTCTATGGACAGTATGAGACAAAGATCACCTTGGCTTAGAGTGATGAGAAGAGAAGAGTATGGAGAAGGAAAGGAGCTGCTCATGATCCAAAATATACCACCTTATCAGTGAAGCATGGAGGTGGTAGTGTCATGGCGTGGGCATGTATGGTGGCCAATGCAACTGGTTCCCTTGTATTTATTGATGATGTGACTGCTGACAAAAGCAGCAGGATTAATTCTGACATGTTTCGGGCAATTTTATCTGCTCATATTCAGCCAGATGCTTCAGAACTCATTGGACTCAGTGCAGATGCAATTACCCCAAGCATACTGCCAAAGCAAACAAAGATTTTTTTTAAGGCAAAGAAGTGGAATATTACGCAATGGACCAGACAATCACCTGACCTGAATCCAATTGAACATGCATTTCACTTGCTGAAGACAAATCCGAAATGAAAATGCCCCAAAAACAAGCAGGAACTGAAAACAGTCACAGTAGAGGCCTGGCTTAGCATCAGCAGGGATGAAACCCAGTGTCTGGTAATGGCTATAAGCCTTCGAAACTTCAGGCTGTAATTGACTGCAAAGGATTTCCAACCAAGTATTAAAAAGTGAAAGTTTGATTTATGATTGTAAATTTGTCGCATTACTTTTGGTCCCTTAAGAAGTAGGAGGCACATATAAAAACTTTTATAATTCATACACTGTTCACCCGATTTGAATGTAAATATTTTCAAATTAAAGCTGAAAGTCTGTAGTTTAAAGCACTTGATGTCCCAATATTTATGGACCTGACTGTGCTCAATATTTTATTCCACTGCATAAAAGACATTAACCAATACCTGTCTCATCTTGAGAGGCTTAAGTGAGTGCTGCAAAGGCAACAAAAAGTCAAGCTATAAATGATGTGGTTGGAACATGTTTTTTAAAAATTACATGAAAAGTCATTGAAACAAAAAACAACTTATCATATTTTTATATCAAATAAAACTAGTTTATAAAAAATGACTAAATAAAATAATCATCAGAAATCAATGAGTTATTACATCCAAAAAACCGGAACAAACTAAAAAAAATAATCCTTTCAAGAATGCTAAGAACCATAATCTATTTAAGTGTAATTGTTCTTACAATATCTATTTACCAGAAAATCTGGATTTACATTTTTTGCACTATCAAGTATAACAGTCAAGAGGAATCGGTCCGTCTGTACAAATGAGGTAATGCTAAATAAGGAAATTAATTAATTAATAAGATAAAAGAGAATTATGACAACAAGCAATTGGTATTATTTGGTAATATCAATAGCAAACAATTTCTCCAACAACAAATAACTGACACAATCTCAATAAAACAATGCTTTAAAAGTAAATTAAAGTTAAAAAAAAGTTCTAAAGCTGAACACCAATTACTCTTAGAAATAACTGTTGCATTTTTAAAAAGCAAAGAAAACTACAGCCAATGTACTCTGCAGAAAAAAAGCTGAAGGTTTTTAACTCCAACGACAATAATCAAATAACCATCATACAAGTATTAGTTTTTTGGGGGGTTTTTTAAACTGAAAAGTAATTTTTGTTTTGTTGAAGTATCTTTATTTATTTACCAATTCTCACTGTTACTGAAATTAATGATTCAAAAATATATTTAAAAACTATGATGCAAACCTTGCAACAACTGAACACTATGTAGGCTTTCATACCTCAGAAGAGCTGTCAGCAATTCCAAAAATTGGATATTAGTCTTTGCTATTTAATATGTATTAATTAGGAAGTATTGCATATAACAAACTTTCAATAAATTAGATTAAATTATCTTGATGTTGAAAGGAAAGCTATTGTGACAGGGGATTTCCCTCTGAAACAATCCAGCTGAATCTAAACATAGCTTTTGGGACAATAACATATTTATTTTTCCTGTAACTTTCTTTTTCCTGTCAAACAGTAAGACATTCACACAGGAACCTTTTGTTTCAAAATACCATATACTTTCCTTTGTAGAATAACAAAAAAAATGCCTGTATTAGGAAAAAAAACCACAAAAGAAACAAACTGTAGTTTCACCAAGGTAAAAGATTCATTGGTAATCAATTAGTAGAAGGCTTCCCAACAATATACCATGACCACAACGCCTTTGTAGGAAAAACATCTGAAATCATTGAATAAGTGCAATTGGAAAAAGGTTTGGATATGCTGGTTTTGAATTTAGCCTCAATATGATAATATTGTTATTTGAAAGTAAACATAACAATGTGCAATTATTTGGTGATCTTTCAGGTCTTTATGATTTTTCTGGTAAAGCACAAGTTATCATAACAGTTATCAAGCAGAATTGGCTTGTGAGAGTCAAGCATTCAAAGCTACTTTATAAGTCTCCTCTTTGTGCTGTTGTAAAGCATAATTTGCACTGTTATTCACCCACTTTTAGGGAATGTCAGCTCTGCATGGATAAACTGTGCAAAAACAAGATAGTTTTACCCTGTTGTGACAAAAATATGTATAATGGACATGGTGCCAATATAGATTAATTAAAATATATATATATAAATATACACATTGGTAACCAAATTAGTAATAGTCCTACCTCAGGAGAGCTGTCAGCACTTCCAAAAGCATCAGCAAAGTCTGATGGGCTTTTCCTCAGAGTCTGCTCAGCAGGCAGCGTGTTGTCATTGTAAGAACTGACAAACTTAAAGTCACTGGTTCTAGATCCTGTTGTCAGGTAGGCGTCATAATTGTAAGTGCTACGTAAAGTTCCTGTGCCGTCAACATCTGCGTAATTAGGAGGCAGATAAGCTCCAGGGATGGTAACTGCTCCATCAAACAACAGTCTGGGCTTTCTCCTGCGACAAAACCTCACACCCAGGATGATGATGATGAAGGTCAGGAAGAAGGTGGACACGGACACCAGCGCAATGATCAGATAAGAGGTCAGCTTGGAGTTTTTCTCATCATAAGAAATGTCCTTCAGCTCTGGCACCTCAGCCAAGTTATCAGAAATCAGTAAATACATGGAGCAGGTGGCAGACAGAGAGGGCTGTCCGTTGTCTTTCACTGACACAATGAGCGTCTGTTTCATGCTGTCAGTCTCACTAATGTCCCGCTGTGTCCTGATCTCTCCACTGTGGACACCAATAGTGAACAGTCCCGGATCAGTGGACTTGACTATCTGATAGGACAGCCAGGCGTTCTGTCCAGAGTCTGCGTCCACCGCGATCACTTTGGACACCAGAGAGCCTCCGTGTGCAGCTTTGGGGACCAGCTCGGTCATGAAGGAGTTGCCCTCCGGGGCGGGGTACAGTATCTGAGGAGGGTTGTCATTCACATCTGATATGAACACACTGACGCTCACGTTGCTGCTCAGTGGAGGAGAACCGTTGTCTCTGGCCATCAGCTGGACTTTAAAGCTCCTCAGCTGTTCATAATCAAAGGACCTGACAGCGTGGATCACCCCCGTGTCTCCGTTAACAGACACATAGGAGGACACCGGGGCACCGTTCACCTCAGCAGCTAACAGAGAATAAATCACTGTACCGTTTTGTCTCCAGTCAGGGTCTCGAGCAGTGACGGAGCATAAAGTGGAGCCAGCTTTGTTATTCTCACTCACATATGCGCTGTACGACTCCTCCTCAAACACAGGTGGGTTGTCGTTGATGTCAGCTACAGATAAGTGCAGACTTTTAGAGGAGGACAGAGGTGGAGAGCCCTCGTCAGTGGCAGTGATTGTAATGTTGTAATCAGACACTACTTCACGGTCCAGCTGTCCTGTGCTCACCACAGAATAATAGTTTTTAATAGAGGGGACCAATTTAAAAGGGACACCCTGCTGGAGGGAGCAGCGGACCTGTCGGTTCTTCTCAGAGTCTCTGTCCTGCACGTTGATGATGCCCACCTCTGTACCAGGTGACACGTTCTCAGGAATGGGATTGGTCAGAGATTTTACATGGATCACTGGAGCGTTATCATTTACATCAGTGATGTCAATAATTAAAGTTACATAAGAAGACAGTCCCAGACCATCTTTACCACTGATCTGCATTTCATATGAAGATTCCTTTTCATAATCAATTGCTGCAGCTACTCTAACTTCTCCAGTTTTAGAGTTTAAAGAGAAAACTTGGTTTTCATCTGCAACATGATTAAATTCATATGCAACTTCTCCATTAATTCCTTCATCTGCATCAGTAGCACTCACTGTGATCACCAGTGTATCTAAAGGAGAGTTTTCAGGCAGACTGGCTTTATAGACAGACTGACTGAACACTGGTGCATTATCATTAGCATCAAGCACAGTGACGTGTATGACTACAGTACCTGATCTCTGAGGAGAGCCGCCATCTAATGCGGTAAGCAAGAGCATCATCTCTTTTTTATCCTCTCTGTCTAATTCTTTGTCCAAAACTAATTCACAGTATTTCTGTCTTCCTGCTTTTGAATTTACATTTAATTTAAAATGATCATTTTGCTGTAATGAATAGCTCTGAACAGCATTTTCTCCGATGTCTCCGTCGTGCGCTTCATCCAAAGGAAACCGTTCTCCTTTGTCTGCTGATTCACTCATTTCAAATTTAATTGTTTCTTTTTTAAATTGTGGTGAATTATCATTAATATCCTGAACGCGGATATTTATTCGATGCAGCTCTAAAGGATTTTCCAGCACGAGCTCCTGTTTAACGACACACGACGCCTTCTTGGCACAAAGCCCCTCTCTGTCCATCCTTTCTTGTACCAGCAGGTCTCCTGTATTCAGGTTTAAACCGCAGTATTTCACACCGTTATCCTCCGTGTCGATACGAGCCTTACGAGCAGACAGTCTGTCCAAATCCAGTCCCAGATCTTTAGCGATATTTCCGATCACAGATCCACGTTTCATCTCCTCCGGGATGGAGTAGCTCACGTCTCCATTTGTGAGGCGCACGGCCAGGAAAACAAAAGCGAGGCCGCACTGCACCGTCACAGGGAACAGCCTCATGTTTGGAACAGATTCAGCTCAGACAGATGTGTAAAATTCAGAAAAGCAAGTAAAATACGAAGGAATAATAACTCCAAAATGCAGCGTGATGTGAGTCTCTTTGTTAAATCCACAGAGCAGCAGAGCGCTGTGTGTGCAGTCAGACTGAAGGGTGGAGAGCGGACACGTCTGTTTATTCTGTGGAGCCATGGTGACACCACCTGTACGTTTGGAGATATAACAACTGTAATAATTTAAAAAGTTTTATTTAAAGCAGAGACGTGTTTAATAGAAAGATTCATGAATGTGATTTTATTTTTTATTTATATCTATTCTCACTCCACTGTTTATATTTTCTTTTTTTTTTTGTCTCCTTCTCACTGTTAAATAAAATAATGGTAAATAAAGGTGTACTAACTACAACGACACTAACCCCACCCCAAAATAAAAAAAAAAAAAAAAAAAAAAAAAAAAAAAAAAAAAAAAAAATTAAATAAATAAATAAATAAATAAATAAAAAGCACAGTTTCTGTACAATGTCATACTCACAGCAGGGGGCAAAAAGTGGCACGTTTCTCACTGTTTACAAGCGGACTGACTAAGAAAATAACAAGGAGTTGATGTGCAGTTAACTGTACAAACCGGCAACATGATGGATGTTACTGTATAATATCCGAGGAGATCACATCGCTTTGTCGGTAGGATAAGATTTTTCTGAAGGCCATTTTTATTATGCTTTTTAAATTAAATTGTATTGTATTTATCTGCTGATGAAATTGTGCAATGTTCCCCTTGTGGAACTAATAAATGTTATCTTTATCTTTATCTTTATCTTTAAAAGGGCTTTTAGTCACATCTTGTCTGTTCCAGTCTATATTGTGCATTGCCCTCCCATTTTTCAATAGCAGTTTAGCACTTCTCCTGTTGGTCTGCTGATGTCAGGTCCCTATAAGTTGATGTCTATAATTGTCAGAGGCTCAATAGTTCTGATTCATATTCTGATGCTGTGTCTGAATCTGCAGCTTTGATGATTGTTGATGGACGAGTTTTTGAGTGTTTGGAATTATTCCATTGTAATAAGTGAAGGAGGAAATGTAGATATAAGAGGTTATCACATGGGAGGAAGTCATTTTAAAATAACACTTACTATTGTGTTGTAATATTAGCAGTGCAGGAAAAATGTTTTAATTAATTGGTCTATTATCAGTAAATACAACTATAAATAATAGCCTTGCATCTCTCTCCTGAAGGTTCAGTCGACTGCAGACAGTTATGTATAATAGTTCACGTTATCAGATCATCACATCATGTATACTACCATATTCTGGGGTGTTGATGTGTGATGGACTGAATAAACTCTGTCAGGTGTCACTTTGGTCACCTGGAATTGATGTTTTTCTGCTTTTGTGCAGCTCAAACGTTTTTCAGGACATGTTGTGATATAGATTTAGTTGGGACGTGAAGGCAACCTCCTCGGTGCGTATCCGCACTCTGACAGTTCAACATGACACATGATTCTGCAGCATGACTGCAGCAAGAAGTGAGACTGGTGTGATGGATGTATTAGTGAAAATAAGTGAAATTGAGTTAAAATTATCTACTGTCTGAGACTTACCCTGCCATGTTGCCTAATTCCCTGAGCTTGCATCTTTAGTCCCTGTTTCTGGCTGGGCAGGACAACTGCCTTCAAAGCTCAAAACCCTGAACTTGTGTAAACTTTTAGTATTTTACAATTACAACATATATAAATGTGCAAGTCTTAAGATTTATTTGTATTTTGATTTTGTGACAAGAAACCGTCTATAACTCAGTATGTTTTAAACACTGCAAACACTCCACTCCTTTCTCAACTGTCCCAATGTTAAAATGTTACAGAAACTTAATGTAAACAAGCTTTAATCTAGAAAAAACTCCATCAATTTTGTTATGCTTAATTATACGACAAAAAAATAAACAAATGATAATTTCAGCTCCACCGACAATGATTTAAATGTTCTAAAGGTAGTCGTAGTCTGCAATATGATAAAAGCAGAAAGGGCCATGAGTAACCAACAGAATAATGTATTTGTTTTGCAAAAAAGTAGTTGTATCTGTTAATAAATACTGTAAGATGTCCTTCCTATTTTGTTTACCCTAAAAGCCATAATAACACGAAAAAAACTGGCAAATCCCCCAGTAAACTTTGTAAAAAAGCATAATAACAAATTCAAAATGTAAATGATTTTTTTCTTCTTTAAAAATACACAGTTCAAAGATCAAATATTATTACTCAATGCGGTCGCTGCCAAGAAATGATTTTCACTTTCACTATGAAGTCTAAAATTATGCTGTAAATATACAGCAAATATCCCCCAAAAAATATGGTAAATGATAAATAATTATTGGTGTAAAGTAATAAAACAAAAGGCAGAGTGAGTTTTTAATCTAAACAGGGAAACTTAGCTAAAAATTTCATAAAACCAAGAAACAAGTTTCTAAGTAGCAACACACACTTACAAAATGTCCAGGACAAATGTATTAGTGGCACAAGGTATCAAAATATCTAGTAATCTAAAAAACACATTATTATTATTATTATTATTATTATTATTAAAGCCTCAAGCGGCGTTGTAGGGTCCGGAGAAATGGCCGGGGTCGGTAACCCAAAGTTGCATATCCCAATGTTGGGGTTTCAGGTTTGGCCTAAGCAAATTTGATGCAAAATGGTGGAAAAACGTTGAGATGTGGCATTTTAAATGCTTTAGGATTAGCATTAGCCTGGCATTATAGTTAACATAGAAGTAGCATGAACCTAGCATTAATGTTAGCCTAGCAGTAGCATTGGGTAAACATTAACATTAGCCAAGCATTAATGATAACCTGGCATTATCATTAGCCTAGCAGTAGAATCAACCTCGCAATAGCATTAACCTAGCAATTACATTACCCTAACATTAACATTAACCTAGCCTTAGCATTGAACTAACATTAGCATTAAGCGAGTGATAACAATACTTGCAATAGCATTGGCCATTCAATAGCATTAACCTAGCATTAACATTAGCTAGCTTAACATTATCATGAACCTAGCATTAATGTTAATCTAGCATTAGCATTAACCTCGCAATGGCATTAATGTAGCAATAACCTAGCATTAGCCTAGCAATAGCAATGATATTGCAGTAGAACACAAAAAAACAGTATCACCAGTAAAACAAATTAGAAGACCTGTTTACACAGTAATATTAGTTTAAAACCCAGTATAAAGAGAAAACCAGTTAAAAATCACTCTCAATGAGTTTGATGCAAATCCATTGAAAAAGACATCATTTAGAATGTGATGTTGAGGAAATGGCGAAGGATTTTCCGGTGATGTCATAAGCCCCTCCCACTGGGCACAGCTTGTTTCTTTTTTATCAGCAACCTGCTCCCATCTAGGTTTATCCAAAAGTATTTTAAAGTCAACACAGCACATAACTGTCTGCTTGAGCTGTCAGCGTCAGATCACTAGCAGAATAAATCAGAGCCGGGCAGGGGGCGGGGCAAATGACCGGGCCCTTGAAACCCAAATAATAAAGCTCATGATAACATCATTTTACAACATATACATGCCAGCAACAGCGGGGCTTACAAGCTTCAGCGCCACAGAGAGTGACTATGTCATTTTGAAGTCCATCAAACAAACATGAAGTATGACAAAACAAGAAAACAGCAAAGACATTAGGATGGTCACTAACACAAATTCAAAACATCTCAGCACCATGGATAGCGACCACTTTATTTTGACACCCACTTTAACCATTTCAACTCAGAGCCTTTATCAGTAGCTATAAAGTTTAGTAAAACTGGCACAGCGGCCCACATGCTCACAAACACTATTTCAATATGAAGTACTATAGACCTACTCACCACTATTTAAAGGGCATACGACAAGCCTTGCGCAACGTGAACTCATCCACAATGCTCTGTATGTCCATTTTCTTTGCTTTGTCATTCTCTATGGACAACATGACAAGTCCACTCAGTCTCTCACTTTTTACGAAACCTTTAATTATTGCTCGGTCAACCGTTCAAATGAAACCTTTGGGTATTATAAGTGGAAATAAAAAGAAAAAAAAAACAAAACAATATTAGCAGTATGAGAAAACAAATATTTATCAGCCTTACCAGTCTCACAGCAAAATGTGTAATAGCAACGTTTGTCAACAAGCAGTATTGTAAGTAGTTTACGTATGATGCTCTTAGAACAGAAGATGTTTACAATTTTTTTTTGCCCTGTCTTTTCAATGGGCTGACGACAGATCACATGACTGCTGACTCCGCATAGAAAAAATGGCAGACATCTCATACATTTTTGTGGCAAATTAATTACTTAATTCAAGATAGATCGTGGCTTTAGAATTGATTTGAGGACATTTCCAGTGAAAAATGTACCCTTAACTTTCATTGTATAAATTTGGTTTATGTGAACCATAACGGACATTCTTTTGTGGTTGTTATGACAACCTATGGAAGCCAAAAAACGGCACCCCAAAAACATCCATTCATGAACCGAGTGGATATTGTAATTATTTTGTTAAAACCTTTTCTGTTTTTATCTCCTAACCATGATTGTGGGACACATGGGAAATCCGTATTCTCCAGGGCTGATCAGGCATGGTTCTCCTCTGCAGATCTCACGCTCCATAAAGGTGGAACCGTGCAGAAACAACAGGCTGTTTTGGTGTTGGAGAGCTGTACTTTATTAACTAACTGCACTGTAAACATAAACCTCGCTACCGGTCATGTTCGTCATGTCGCACTGTACTCAGGACTTAACAGGCAGACACACAGACATCTGCTCCACTGACTTTTTTTTATTATTATCAAAACGTTTATTTACATTCCGTCCCATTTTAATATCTTCCTACACTTAGTTTCTACGACTGTGTGATCAAAGTTCAGAAATACGAAATACTACATGTCTTTTTTAATTTCTTTATTTCAAACTACACATTGTTTGCCCAGTGTTTTCAATGGGAAAACAACAATATAAACAGTTTTTCTTCTTCTTCTTCTTCTTCTTCAAAAAAAAAAACATGTCATGCCTTTACTTAAAAACGACAACTATTTTTTTCCCCCTTTTAAAATAAACAGTATTTTAAAAATTATAAACGTTTCCGAGATGAAAGTCAGTATTCTCACAGCTGGGATGGAGAAAAACAAAGGTTTGCTTTTCGGTAGTATGAAAACTGGAGTTAAAGAAGCTCATTTAAACGCTCTGTGGAAGAGAATAACGTAGGAAGAGAACAGCGTTTCCGTATTGGAATGGATTCAGGCTGAGGTGTAAATCAAATTTGCAATAATTAACTTCATAACCAATGCCTAATGATGCTTTAATGAATGGAAATGTACTCGCCCAGAGCCTAAAACCATAAATCCTTACTATTTGATCAAGACAAATCTTCACATTTTGGCAGTGACGTGCAGTCAGGGTAGGCAAGGTAGGCAGTGCCTACCCAAGGGTGAATTGATATTTTTATTATTTGTTTTAATAATAATATAATTATAAATTATTTATTTTTCAATTTCCGATAGCCTACAGTACCTATAAGTTTGAAAGTGTCAGCATTTTGTGCGTTTCATAGCCTAAATGACTAAACAGCGCTATTTCCTGGTATGGCTGCAGAGTCTCACTCCACTGTAAGGCAGGAGGAGGCCACACCCTCTCCCAAAAGCACATTGTTGCTCTGCCTCTGTTCCCATAGCGTGTTTTTTTGTGTTTGCGCATGTGCAGTCAGTTCCCCAAGATGAAAACCATTTACGTAAAAAGGCAGCTCTCTAAGCTGCTAGAGATGATAAAGAAACTTTTTTATCAGGAAAAACAACAGCTTTTAAAAGATGGAAGACCGACATCTGAGCTACCAGACCTTCAGCAAAGGTAAGGTCAGAACATTGGTGGTATTTTCTACAGTGAATGGTACATAAGGAAGGATTGGCTTTGTGGATGTGCCTCACTGAGGCTGTTCCGAGTTGTTGTTTTTGTCATTTTGTTTCTGTGTTTCCAACACAAACAATGGATGCGCTGTCGTGTCATGAGATTTATCTTGTTGGGAGAATATGGAGGCTGCTATTGAATAATTGTTTGTTTCTTTACTGGTGTTTTACGATGATGATTTTGTTAGATCAACACTTGCCAGCAGAAACATAAGAAATTGTCATTAGTGTCCACATTGGTGGTCTCGACTGTCTGCGTACCCAACCCTAGTACTCACGGCACGTCACTGCCTTTTGGTCATGAAAGGTGACGAGTAAGGCACACTGATCATAGAGAATACACTCACATCACAAGAGACAAATAATGACGTTTGGGTGAATTTGGTCGAACGCATGTTGATAACTGACGACCATTGTGAGCAAAACACCTCGACTGCAATTTTTTCCTAAAGCAATAAACCAAGTGAATAGTGTGAACACAATGTAATGCCTAATATTGACAAAAGCAAGAACTATAGTTTGCCAACATGTCTGATGATCTAAGTACTCCACCAATGCTGATTTTTTTTTTAAATATGCAAATGAGACAATTTAACATGTTATTAAAATGTGCCTGTAAGTAATGAGTAAACAATAAACAAGCAAATACATAAACAGACCACATTTGACAATGCAAGAACCTCCATCTAAATAAGAACAAGAAGATATCCAAGATATACTGTAGACATTCAGTTTAAAAATAGGAATGTACCATCAAGCTGAAGGAGAAAGATGCACCAAAAAAAAAAAAAATAAAAATAAAAAAAAAAGAAAATGAAGAAGTAGAACTAATATGGCTATTAGAAGAAAAAAGACTTTATTGTCCATTTCCAAAAAATCTGATAAGATTTTTGCAACATTGTCAACCATTGCAAAACATACCTGCCGTGCATTTATAGGGAGAGAAATGAGGAAAATATAGAGCACAAAGATAACAAGAAAATGTGTTATTAATGACCTGTCATTTTCAATAACCAATATGTATAATGCTAGAAATAAGAATCAACCTGAATACCTCAAGCACGCATGTACTCATCCTCAAGAATATTATTCCTATAGCTCAAAAAGGCTGCCAACACTTAGAAAACAGTCAATAGTTGGATATCAGCCTTTATAGTATGTGTGCTACAAAAATGATTCATTTACCTTGATGTTTAAATGAAAGTTAATTTGACAAGGAATTTTCCTCTGAAATAATCCCTCAAAATAATTTCTATATAACCCTTAGGATAATAACATGTTTAACCAGCTTTCTCCTGTAAATTTCTGTTTTCTCCAACAGTGAGAAATACAAGACACCTGAATCCTCTGTTTCAAAACAAAATACCTTACTTTCTTTTGAAGAATAACAAAAAATACTAAACATAGCTTAAATAAAAAAATGATCAAGCACGTGCACGTATGAGAGATACAAAAGAAACAGTAGTTTCACAATGGTAAAAGCTTGTTTGGTAATCAATTAGTAGAAGGCTTCCCAACAATAAACTATTACCACGATGCCTTTGTAGGAAAAACTTCTGAAATCATTGAATGAGTGCAATTGGCAAAGAGTTTGGAGTACTACAGTAAAAAAAACTATGCCTCAAAATGATATTGTCGTTACGAATGAGAATAATTTGAAAATTATTAAAATCGTGATGACTTTTCTGGTTAAGCAGAAGTGAACAAAACAGTTACCAAGCATAACTGGCTAGTGAGAGTCAAGCATTCACAGATACGTAGGTCGCTTTGTGTTATTGTAAAGCAACATTTGCACTGTGTTGTTCTCCCACTTAAGGAATGTGAGCTCTGGTTAAACTGTGCAAAAACAAGGTAGTATTAAACTGTTGTTACAAAAAAGTTCCACTAATGGGAGTTGTGCCAATACATTTGGCACAAAGCCAAAAAATATATTTTTAAAATATATGTGCACATAAAAAGTTATGGTCCTACCTCAGGAGAGCTGTCAGCACTTCCAAAAGCATCAGCAAAGTCTGATGGGCTTTTCCTCAGAGTCTGCTCAGCAGGCAGCGTGTTGTCATTGTAAGAACTGACAAACTTAAAGTCACTGGTTCTAGATCCTGTTGTCAGGTAGGCGTCATAATTGTATGTGCTGCGTAAAGTTCCTGTGCCGTCAACATCTGCGTAATTAGGAGGCAGATAAGCTCCAGGGATGGTAACTGCTCCATCAAACAACAGTCTGGGCTTTCTCCTGCGACAAAACCTCACACCCAGGATGATGATGATGAAGGTCAGGAAGAAGGTGGACACGGACACCAGCGCAATGATCAGATAAGAGGTCAGCTTGGAGTTTTTCTCATCATAAGAAATGTCCTTCAGCTCTGGCACCTCAGCCAAGTTATCAGAAATCAGTAAACACATGGAGCAGGTGGCAGACAGGGAGGGCTGTCCGTTGTCTTTCACTGACACAATGAGCGTCTGTTTCATGCTGTCAGTCTCACTAATGTCCCGCTGTGTCCTGATCTCTCCACTGTGGACACCAATAGTGAACAGTCCCGGATCAGTGGACTTGACTATCTGATAGGACAGCCAGGCGTTCTGTCCAGAGTCTGCGTCCACCGCGATCACTTTGGACACCAGAGAGCCTCCGTGTGCAGCTTTGGGGACCAGCTCGGTCATGAAGGAGTTGCCCTCCGGGGCGGGGTACAGTATCTGAGGAGGGTTGTCATTCACATCTGATATGAACACACTGACGCTCACGTTGCTGCTCAGTGGAGGAGAACCGTTGTCTCTGGCCATCAGCTGGACTTTAAAGCTCCTCAGCTGTTCATAATCAAAGGACCTGACAGCGTGGATCACCCCCGTGTCTCCGTTAACAGACACATAGGAGGACACCGGGGCACCGTTCACCTCAGCAGCTAACAGAGAATAAATCACTGTACCGTTTTGTCTCCAGTCAGGGTCTCGAGCAGTGACGGAGCATAAAGTGGAGCCAGCTTTGTTATTCTCACTCACATATGCGCTGTACGACTCCTCCTCAAACACAGGTGGGTTGTCGTTGATGTCAGCTACAGATAAGTGCAGACTTTTAGAGGAGGACAGAGGTGGAGAGCCCTCGTCAGTGGCAGTGATTGTAATGTTGTAATCAGACACTACTTCACGGTCCAGCTGTCCTGTGCTCACCACAGAATAATAGTTTTTAATAGAGGGGACCAATTTAAAAGGGACACCCTGCTGGAGGGAGCAGCGGACCTGTCGGTTCTTCTCAGAGTCTCTGTCCTGCACGTTGATGATGCCCACCTCTGTACCAGGTGACACGTTCTCAGGAATGGGATTGGTCAGAGATTTTACATGGATCACTGGAGCGTTATCATTTACATCAATGATGTCAATAATTAAAGATACATAAGAAGAGAGTCCCAGACCATCTTTAGCACTGATCTGCATTTCATATGAAGATTCCTTTTCATAATCAATTGCTGCAGCTACTCTAACTTCTCCAGTTTTAGAGTTTAAAGTGAAAACTTGGTTTTCATCTGCAACATGATTAAATTCATATTTAACTTCACCATTAATTCCTTCGTCAGCATCAGTAGCACTCACTGTGATCACCAGTGTATCTAAAGGAGAGTTTTCAGGCAGACTGGCTTCATAGACAGACTGAATGAACACTGGTGCATTATCATTAGCATCCAGCACAGTGACGTGTATGACTACAGTACCTGATCTCTGAGGAGAGCCGCCATCTAATGCGGTAAGCAAGAGCATCATCTCTTTTTTATCCTCTCTGTCTAATTCTTTGTCCAAAACTAATTCACAGTATTTCTGTCTTCCTGTTTTTGAATTTACATTTAATTTAAAATGATCATTTTGCTGTAATGAATAGCTCTGAACAGCATTTTCTCCAATGTCTCCGTCGTGCGCTTCATCCAAAGGAAACCGTGCGCCTTTGACTGCTGATTCACGTATTTCAAATGTAATTGTTTCTGCTCTAAATTGTGGTGAATTATCATTAATATCCTGAACGCGGATATTTATTCGATGCAGCTCTAAAGGATTTTCCAGCACGAGCTCCTGTTTAACGACACACGACGCCTTCTTGGCACAAAGCCCCTCTCTGTCCATCCTTTCTTGTACCAGCAGGTCTCCTGTATTCAGGTTTAAACCGCAGTATTTCACACCGTTATCCTCCGTGTCGATACGAGCCTTACGAGCAGACAGTCTGTCCAAATCCAGTCCCAGATCTTTAGCGATATTTCCGATCACAGATCCACGTTTCATCTCCTCCGGGATGGAGTAGCTCACGTCTCCGTTTGTGAGGCGCACGGCCAGGAAAACAAAAGCGAGGCCGCACTGCACCGTCACAGGGAACAGCCTCATGTTTGGAAGACGTTCAGCTCACACAGATGTGTAAAATTCAGAAAAGCAAGTAAAATACGAAGGAATAATAACTCCAAAATGCAGCGTGATGTGAGTCTCTTTGTTAAATCCACAGAGCAGCAGAGCGCTGTGTGTGCAGTCAGACTGAAGGGTGGAGAGCGGACACGTCTGTTTATTCTGTGGAGCCATGGTGACACCACCTGTACGTTTGGAGATATAACAACTGTAAAATAACTCTGTGTGTTTTACAGAAAGAAGACGTGTTCAGCATTAACTTTAGGATAAATAAACATTTACTGTTTTTTTTTTCTGTATATTTTTCACTTCCTACTTCTGTTTTGAAGTAATATCTGTTTTGAAAAATATCTGATGACACCACATACTTCTTTAAACTTATCTCATAAAATATTGCTGCATGACCCATCATTTAGTTTTAACACTATTTATGCCTTTTTGTATTAATATTGGGGTTTTTTTAAGTTCTTTTTACCTGAGCTTGATGTGGGCGGAGCAATCGGCTATGGTTTCCATGGTGTTGGCACAGGTGTTGGTCATTTGGGTTGAGAAGCAAATAGTTAGTGACTCTGTTTGGTTAGGATGCCTGTGTTGACTTTTTTGATTGACATGTGAGCTTTTCTATCAAGCTTTGTATTCTGATAAAGGATGGGTATTATCCTGCACCACGTGATCCATGGCAGACTTGGTGCGGACTATTAATGCATTTAAAATAGCAAATGGACACAATTAAGAATCAAAACTTAAATAAAAGTGTTCTTGAGTGCATATTCATGGGATCAATTGTATACAGGAAAAATATACTTAAATATATAATTTGCAGAGCATTATATTTGCGTTAAAAAATAATTAAATGTGTTACAATTCTTTAATGTTGACCAAGAAACATTGCAGCTGTATATGATGACCCTGGAAAAATGTTGATTAAAAATAACTTTTAAATTAAACTGAAATTATGCTAAACATTTAACAGTGAAATTGAACATTACAGCAATAAACAAGTATTTCAGATAATATACTCACATAAACTTGTTAGTATAGTTTGATGCTGATAATCCATCAGAAAAAAAAAAAAAAAACATTTAATTATATAGTTACAGTAATTGGCAAAAAGGACAGCAATCCAATAGAGAATATAATATTTCAGTTTCTCAATATTTTAAAGTAAAGAATTTAAATTAATAAGTGCCTTGGAGGAAAATTTGAAACATTGAATCAGTTACCTGATTATTTCAAACTAAGACGGTCACTATAAAATCCAAGGGTGTAATGGTTGCTTTAATGTCAGGGGATCGAGACTTAAAAACCTCTGGGAGGTCTGGGGGTCCTCCCCCAGAAAAATGTAAATAAAATACATGGAATTTTCTGCATTCTGGTGCATTTTAGCCTCATGAACAAGTAAAAAATCCTAATAAAAATGTTGGTACAATAATCTTACGGAACTCAGTCACACTTCTGTCACAATAGTACGTAATGAATAAACTGTATTTTGTTACTTTTTATTTCATGTTTCAACAAATAAATCACAGAATTAAAGGGTTGATGCAGGCAGAAGCAACTCAAAGTTAATGCTTTTTAATGCCATTTTATTAATAATGACCAAATACCATATTTAAATGCCACAAATGCAGAAAAAATTCAGCACATATATCATTTAAGATTTGCCAACATTTGAGTAGCAACCGCAGCAAACTTCTGACACATGCACTTGCAATTGAGTGAGGATGAAAGGAGGAGTGGTGGGCGAACGCTTTGTGTGTGGGGAATACTTGTGAAGTTTTGGAGTTGAAAATATGGGAATTTTTCTGGTGCCCGTTAAATGCTGTCCCACCACTCCAACCGAGCTCCGGTATCCCTTCTATTTCATGACAAGTGTACTGGAAATCTAAAAAAGCCACTGGTCAAACGCTTATTAAATACAATTATGTGATTTGTTGACATTAAAATGCTGTGAATATTCCTACTAGGGATGGGTGATATGGACCAAAACTCATATCTCAATATATTTTTTTTTCTCAAAATGGTGATATACGAGATAAATCCTGATGAATTTTTTTTTCAAAAGAAGTCTGACCAGAAAGACAATTCTGGGTTAAATTTGGTGATGTAAAATTACGCACACAGGCACATTTAATAACAAACAGCTGCAAAAATGCCACTTTTGGCTTTTTCTCCTGTAAGGGACATGTGTGAGTGAGTTCTGTAGTGTGGCTTGTTATGTGGAAGATCTGGGTTAGGACCAGGGGCGGAGCTTCAGGGGGGGCTGGGAGGGTGGCACTACCCCTGATAGGAGGAAGGACTTAAGGGAGCCGGGCCTCTACCATGGCTCAGGGGAACTGGAGAAGGTGGGCCCTTCATGACTTGTGCCCAAAAGCGCACAGAGTATGGGCAGTCACCCATCATGCAGATTTATACAGGGGTTACCCATTTCGTGTGACATATGCATACTAAATTAGGTGCATGCGCGCAGGCTTGGTGCAAAACAATCGGAGTACTGTTGAGGTGATGGTGCACGGGAGTGGATGGAGCCGTATCTCAGTCTGGATCCAGTAAAAAGTGACCATAAAAAGCTGTAAATGGACTGATATGCAGACGTGGGACAGTGAGGAGGAGACTTAATGTAGAGATGGAAACTCATACATTGAAACTGATCAGAATATGCAGAAATACACAGAAACCTTCATTTACAGGAGTACAGGAACCGTCCTATGTGCCCGTTCATAACAGTTATAAGCAACTCGAGACCTAATGCTTTTAGGTTTTCTTTCGTATGGGTTTTTCTATCAGATATGTATAAATGTCTGGCCATTGAAGATTGGGCCAGGAGCGCACATCTTATAACCACTTGTTTTCAGGAATGCTGCATGGGTCCCACAATCATTTACCTGTACATAAAGTGAGTTTCCTTAAATAACCAACCGCGTCCTCAGGTGACAAGCTTTCTACATACTACAAACTATTTACGAGCCTTAACATTAGTTCATTCATTGCCATGTTTCAGTTTTTCAAGCGTCACATATGTAAACAAGGTTTCTGCACAGAGTATGTGTGCGCACATCAGTCACGTGTCCCACTCATTCTCCAAGTTCAAACTCAGTAAAAACCAGTTGAGGATCACAGTGGGACAGGAGAGACTGAGTGGACTTGTCATGCTGTCCATAGAGAATGACAAAGCAAAGAAAATAGACATACAAAGCATCGTGGACGAGTTCACGTAGCGCAAGGCTTGTCGTATGCCCTTCAAATAGTGGTGAGTAGGTCTATAGTACTTCATATTGAAATAGTGTTTGTGAGCATGTGGGCCGCTGTGCCAGTTTTACTAAACTTTATAGTTATTGATAAAGGCTCTGAATTGAAATGTTAAAGTGGGTGTCAAAATAAAGTGGTCACTATCCATGGTGCTGAGATGCTTTGAATTTGTGTTAGTGACCATCCTAATGTTTTTGTTGTTTTCTTGTTTGGTTATACTTCATGTTTGTTTGATGGACTTCAAAATGACAGTCACTCTCTGTGGTGCTGAAGCTTGTAAGCCCCGCTGATGCGGGCATGTGTATGTTGTAAAATTATGTTATTATGAGCTTTATTATTTGGGTTTAAAAAGCCCGGTCATTTGCCCCGCCCCCGGCCCGGCTCTGATTTGTTCCGCTACTGGTTAGGACGCATTCATTGCTGGTTTTCTGAGAAGTAAAAGCAGCAACTCCTACAATTAGTATTTTGATACAGAATAAGCTATAATATATATATATATATATATATATATATATATATATATATATATATATATATATATATATATATTTGTGTGCAAGATTGTAGTTTTCTATATCACCCAAATAGAAAACTCGATATATTTTTAATCTCAATATATCGCCCAGCCCTAATTGAAGAAGTATATGAAGCATGTTTGTTTATTTAATATACTTACAGTTCATACATAAGTCAACACGTTGTATTTTTACTGTTAATTTCACATTGCTTGTCTTTAAGTTAGACGTTCACATTTTATTTTCATTACATATTTTCTCATAATTTCTCATGTTCACTCATGTGGTTCTCTGGTATTCAATAATGACTTATTAGACACATTTGTTGCAGACTTTACATCCTTTAACACTTTTTGGAAGGAGTTTATATTTATGGAGCTTGTGATTGGAAGATTTTTCATGGTGTTTTAATTTGTTTCTTCTGCCGTGGGAGACGCTAAAATCTCACTTCCAAATCTTACAGAATGTGTATAACTGTGTCCCATCCTGCTGCTCTTTAGGTAAACTTTCTGTCACATTTTCCAAGGTATTTACTCGAGCTCTGTGTTTTTTCCGCTGCAACGTCTTCTTACATTCATCCATCTCGCTTCTTAGTTGTTTCTGGGTTTGTTCCTGCTGTCGGCACTAATCTTGCAAGAACTGCAAGTGGCCTGGGTGGCAGTTCTCACGAAGCTAGTGACAGCGTTCAGTTTAGAGAGACAGAGGAATATTTTTATTTATTTATCTTTTTATTGTTATTATATTAAATTACGGGATATTTACGGGAAAATACTACTACATGACGTTGGCGGAAAAGAGGGGTATAATACAGGAGTTTCCCAGACAAAACAGGAGACTTGACAGATATGTTGTGGGGATGGAAGCTACCAAGTGTGCTGCTGGCAATGATGCGTCATCTAAATGTGTTATGTATTGTGTCATTAAATGGTTGTAAAATATCAAACATCAGCATAGGAAATTTCAAATTAAATGACAAACCCATGGCTCAGCAAGTGCAAGAGCAACACACAGACGTCACTTTTTATTAAAAGCAATCAAAATAACTCAAAACGTGTATTAGACCTAAAAACCTTACGCACAGCCAACACAATCACAAGCATATTTTCCTAACTCAGAAATGCCAGTGCTTCAAAATAAGAGAATCTCAATCCAATATTATTGAACATCAATTAGATAACATCAACAAAGTATAAAAAAATGATCATATTATATAGGCCTGCATCTAAAATCTCTGATAGGATCACACCAATATAAGCAGTTCATTCTAGACGTTGCTGCCGCACTTCAATCCAGCAGCTGACAGAACTGATACTGATAGTCAAAAAGAACTGAAATGAACTTGAATTGTTATTTTGCACTTTAAAAGTATAATATGTTTTATTGGTTTTAAGTTTATTATCAGAGTCTTCTAAGCAATCCACCTGAAATATGTCGTACTGATTACAGCCCTGAGATAATGGCTTTATTCAACAGTTTCCACTTGTAACTGAAAAAATTCAGGACACTCTGAACTTTGATCTATTTAAACTTACCTTTCTTTATTTACATTATAAAAAAAAGAAAAAAATATCTTATTATGATGCTTCCATAACAATGTCATACCTTCTAAAGCACAGCACCTGTTTAAATCTATTTATGTTCAGATTATTTGCTTTAAAAACAGTCAGTGGGAATAAATTGTTAAAAAAAAATAAAAATAAAAACTAACTTTACCTAAATAAATATATAGGTAAAGTAAAAAGTAAGTCAACATAATATAAATTGATGATTGTTGATTTCTCCCAAAGTCAGAGAAAAAAACAAGCAAGCTCCACCAAGGCCAAAGCCTTTACCACAACAGTCCCACTCTGCCTTATTGTTCAGATTATACTTCATAATAAAACACAAACAGAAAGAACATAAATTTGAAGACTAGCTGAAATTGACTGGAAAGGTAAAGAAAATGTTTCTTCAATAGAATATATAATGCCTCCAACAGTATATAACAAAAATATTCAGCACCATTAACACATACAAAAGCAGCACACTGCAATTTCACTTAAGGAAAAGATGTCATAGAGAAACAAAAACAAAAAACAAAAAAAAAAAAAAATCAAAGAAAGGTTAGTCAATCTTAAATTTTGGAAAGCCGTCAAAAGATAAAAATGTAAGGCCATAATGACATTGTGGTGAGATATTTGAAAACATTATTATAAAACAAATAAATAAATAATAGAAAATAAGTAAAGTTTAGATTATGATGCTTTTATACTTCAAAATGCACATTGCATTGTTTAAAATCAAAAGTCAGATTGCTTCATTATGTTGAGAAGAATTAAAAACCTTCAAAATTATACATGGAAAGAAGCGGCTATAAAGCGTCCTACCTCAGGAGAACTGTCAGCACTTCCAAAGGCATCAGCAAAGTCTGATGGGCTTTTCCTCAGAGTCTGCTCAGCAGGCAGCGTGTTGTCATTGTAAGAACTGACAAACTTAAAGTCACTGGTTCTAGATCCTGTTGTCAGGTAGGCGTCATAATTGTAAGTGCTGCGTAAAGTTCCTGTGCCGTCAACATCTGCGTAATTAGGAGGCAGATAAGCTCCAGGGATGGTAACTGCTCCATCAAACAACAGTCTGGGCTTTCTCCTGCGACAAAACCTCACACCCAGGATGATGATGATGAAGGTCAGGAAGAAGGTGGACACGGACACCAGCGCAATGATCAGATAAGAGGTCAGCTTGGAGTTTTTCTCATCATAAGAAATGTCCTTCAGCTCTGGCACCTCAGCCAAGTTATCAGAAATCAGTAAATACATGGAGCAGGTGGCAGACAGAGAGGGCTGTCCGTTGTCTTTCACTGACACAATGAGCGTCTGTTTCATGCTGTCAGTCTCACTAATGTCCCGCTGTGTCCTGATCTCTCCACTGTGGACACCAATAGTGAACAGTCCCGGATCAGTGGACTTGACTATCTGATAGGACAGCCAGGCGTTCTGTCCAGAGTCTGCGTCCACCGCGATCACTTTGGACACCAGAGAGCCTCCGTGTGCAGCTTTGGGGACCAGCTCGGTCATGAAGGAGTTGCCCTCCGGGGCGGGGTACAGTATCTGAGGAGGGTTGTCATTCATATCTGATATGAACACACTGACGCTCACGTTGCTGCTCAGTGGAGGAGAACCGTTGTCTCTGGCCATCAGCTGGACTTTAAAGCTCCTCAGCTGTTCATAATCAAAGGACCTGACAGCGTGGATCACCCCCGTGTCTCCGTTAACAGACACATAGGAGGACACCGGGGCACCGTTCACCTCAGCAGCTAACAGAGAATAAATCACTGTACCGTTTTGTCTCCAGTCAGGGTCTCGAGCAGTGACGGAGCATAAAGTGGAGCCAGCTTTGTTATTCTCACTCACATATGCGCTGTACGACTCCTCCTCAAACACAGGTGGGTTGTCGTTGATGTCAGCTACAGATAAGTGCAGACTTTTAGAGGAGGACAGAGGTGGAGAGCCCTCGTCAGTGGCAGTGATTGTAATGTTGTAATCAGACACTACTTCACGGTCCAGCTGTCCTGTGCTCACCACAGAATAATAGTTTTTAATAGAGGGGACCAATTTAAAAGGGACACCCTGCTGGAGGGAGCAGCGGACCTGTCGGTTCTTCTCAGAGTCTCTGTCCTGCACGTTGATGATGCCCACCTCTGTACCAGGTGACACGTTCTCAGGAATAGGATTGGTCAGAGATTTTACATGGATCACTGGAGCGTTATCATTTACATCAATGATGTCAATAATTAAAGTTGCATATGAAGACAATCCTAGACCATCTTTAGCACTGATCTGCATTTCATATGAAGATTCCTTTTCATAATCAATTGCTGCAGCTACTCTAACTTCTCCAGTTTTCAAGTTTAAAGTGAAAACTTGGTTTTCATCTGCAACATGATTAAATTCATATTTAACTTCACCATTAATTCCTTCATCAGCATCAGTAGCACTCACTGTGATCACCAGTGTATCTAAAGGAGAGTTTTCAGGCAGACTGGCTTTATAGACAGACTGACTGAACACTGGTGCATTATCATTAGCATCCAGCACAGTGACGTGTATGACTACAGTACCTGATCTCTGAGGAGAGCCGCCATCTAATGCGGTAAGCAAGAGCATCATCTCTTTTTTATCCTCTCTGTCTAATTCTTTGTCCAAAACTAATTCACAGTATTTCTGTCTTCCTGTTTTTGAATTTACATTTAATTTAAAATGATCATTTTGCTGTAATGAATAGCTCTGAACAGCATTTTCTCCAATGTCTCCGTCGTGCGCTTCATCCAATGGAAACCGTGCACCTTTAACTGCTGATTCACTGATTTCAAATTTAATTGTTTCTGCTCTAAATTGTGGTGAATTATCATTAATATCCTGAACGCGGATATTTATTCGATGCAGCTCTAAAGGATTTTCCAGCACGAGCTCCTGTTTAACGACACACGACGCCTTCTTGGCACAAAGCCCCTCTCTGTCCATCCTTTCTTGTACCAGCAGGTCTCCTGTATTCAGGTTTAAACCGCAGTATTTCACACCGTTATCCTCCGTGTCGATACGAGCCTTACGAGCAGACAGTCTGTCCAAATCCAGTCCCAGATCTTTAGCGATATTTCCGATCACAGATCCACGTTTCATCTCCTCCGGGATGGAGTAGCTCACGTCTCCGTTTGTGAGGCGCACGGCCAGGAAAACAAAAGCGAGGCCGCACTGCACCGTCACAGGGAACAGCCTCATGTTTGGAACAGATTCAGCTCAGACAGATGTGTAAAATTCAGAAAAGCAAGTAAAATACGACGGAAAATAAACCCCAAAATGCAGCGTGATGTGAGTCTCTTTGTTAAATCCACAGAGCAGCAGAGCGCTGTGTGTGCAGTCAGACTGAAGGGTGGAGAGCGGACACGTCTGTTTATTCTGTGGAGCCATGGTGACACCACCTGTACGTTTGGAGATATAACAACTGTATTAATTTAAAAGGTATTATTTAAAGCAGAGACGTGTTTAGCGGAAATAATCATGCATGTGTTTAAAAAATAAATAAAATAAATAATAAAATTAAATATATATATATATATGTGAAATTTTATATATATATATATATAAAGAATTATACACTTGTTATTTCTTCACACTGGTTTAAAAATGTTTTAATTGTAATTGATGAGTGAAGGAGGAATCGTAGGAGTTATTTTAAAATAACACTAAAAAATTATTTGTACGTAAGTTTTGCATTGCAATATTAGTTTTGCAGCAACATTTGTGAAATGGTTGATGTATTATTTGTAATTATAGTGAAATAATAGCCTATATGTCTCTCTGTTGAAATTTTAGTCGACTGCATATGTGTAATAATTAGTGTTGGGTAAGTTACTTTCAAAATGTAACACATTAGATATTAGTAGTTACTGTAATTTAAAATTAATTGGTTACATTACAATATTACGGTCTCTGAATTGTAACGCTTTACACAACTTTTGAATTACTTTCACCAAAAAAAACGCAGAAGAATGACTAGCCATTCTAAAATGCTAAAATATAGTTTATTGCAGCCTATTATTTATCCAGTGAAGGGTAATGTGGTATAGCATAATGACTGTGTAGGCAACAACAACTTAATAAATCAGAATCAGAATCAACTTTATTGACCAAGAGTGTATGAATACACACGAGGAATTTGTTTTGCACAGTGAAGGCTCATGGCGCAATAAGTAACAATGACCGTCCAAATCACCAAAGCAGACAAAGTTAAAGTCTGGTAAGTCATGATAAAGATCGTGTAAATTTTTAAAGTCTAGGCCTATTCATATGAAACATATAGAGCTAGAAACAACTATAATGTAACCTATAGCTTTATGACATGACAAGACACACAATCTCTTTCTTTTGTTTCCATTCCTTTTTTCCTCTTTTTCAGTGTGCTGTTTTTACTGCTGCTAACATTATGACCAATAAAATTGAAGCACTATTTTATATGAGCACCGAATACAAACCAGTCACAAGATAACATGATCACCAGTCAATGCTTAACACTATTTTCCATGAGCGCCCAATACAAACCAGTCACAAGGTGCCCAATACAAACCAGTCACGAGATAACATGACCACCAGTCAATGTTTAACACAATTTCCTACAAAGCAGGCAAACCAGTCACAAGATTACATGACTATTGTCAAATTGTTGATGGCGGCGGTGACTCGGGTCAGCTCTGCTATTGTTTTGAGCGGCAAGCTATCGGCATTCTACTGTGAATGTCTCTACAAAAACCACTTCTAAACCAAAAACTTCAACACCGCACATTTAAGAACAGGAATCTGATCTGTATGAGTCTCAGTCTCAGCCATACCTGGTTCAAGTAGTACAGCAGACAGAGAGAAACTTCATTTCTACTGCGCTTTGTATGACTCTTTCCCACACTTTTGTCGTCTGCTCTCTTTCTCTTATTCATCGCGCCTGAATCTCTATCTGTCAACTTGGTGTTAGCTTGGCACCGCTCGTGTTTCTTCAAGTTACTGGTGCTATTTTTCACATCTCAGGTGAAAATGTGTTGTAAAGCGCGTTATGGAGATTTGTAATGGGTATAAAATTATCTACATTTTACAAGTAATACGTTACATTACTGTGTTACAGCAAAAAGTAATACATTACTGTAATTGCATTACTTTTGTAACGCTTTACTCCCAACACTGGTAATAGTTCACATTATCAGATCGTTACACCATTTCACTCTCATATAGGCTACCATATTTCAGGGTGTTGGTGTGTGATTGACTGAAGAAACTCTGTCAGGTCTATCTTTGGTCGCCAGAAATGTATGTTTTTCTGCTTTTGTGGCTCAATCTTTTTCGGGACATGTTTGTCCTTCTAAAGATTTGGTTGGGATGTGGAGGAGACCTCCTCCTCGGTGCATATCTGTGCCCTGACAGTTCAACTTGGCACATGATTCTGTATGACAGCAACAAGAAGTGAGACGAGTGCGATGATTGATGTGGTTAGTAAAATAAGTGAAATATAAATCACAATATCTGCTGTGTGAGACATACCCTGCCATGCATGTGCAGTTATATAGCATGTAGCCTAATTCCCTGAGCGTGTACACTTAGGCATCATAAGGGTTTGTCTTTATTCCCTGTCTCTGGTTGAGCAGGACACCTGCCCTCAAAGCTCAAAACCCTGAACTTGTGTTGTAAAAGTGTCAGTATTGTATCACTACAAAGTACATAAATATACACGTCTTAAGATTTATATGCTTTCTGATTTGTGATGCATGAAAGAAAAAGAGAGGTTTTTTATTTATGAAATGAAATTGTAATGCAACAGAGATATACTTTTAAACATTATGGCATCATTGAGATCATTTCACTTTGAAGCAGGCTTTTGTTTCTGGTGCGTGCAAACCTATGTAATTTGTAACAAGAAACCGTCTATAATTTAGTATGTTTCCAAGCAGCCACATTTTAACAATAATTGTTCTACACTGCAACCATACATTTTTCAACTGTCCCATGGTCAGAATGTTACAAAAAAACTAATGTAAACAAGCCTTAATCTACAAAAAAAAAAAAAAACATCAAATTTGTTATGCTTAGTTATACAACAAAAAAAGACATGCCATAATAATATCAGCTGTACCGACAATGACTTGAGGGTCAGAAAAATAGTCTGAGTCTGCAATAGAAAAAAGCAGAAACCTAGAGCCATGAGTAACCTTTTCAATAAGTATTTACCTGTTTATAAGTGTGTTAGACGTTAAAAGAGTTATGATGCCAAATACTGTAAGATGCCCTTCATATTTTGTTTCCCCTAAAATCTCTGAAAACGCAAAAAACCAAGTACACTTTGCAGCACAATAAGATATTCAAAATGTAAAGGATTTTCTCACTTCTTCTTTAAAAAAAGATCAAACTACTCAAAGATAAAATATTAATACTCAATGATATTATAAAGGACTAGTTTTTAAAAAAAGATGCAATTGTTGCCAAAAAAATATTTTCACTTTGGTCTCTCACAGTCCACAATATGAAGTCTAAAACCATTCTGTAAACACACAGCAAATACCAAAAAAAAACATAGTAATCTAAAAATAATTGTTGGTGTATAGAAATAAAACAACAGGTTGAGAGATAATTTTAATCTAACCAGAAAAAAATCAGCTGAATGTATTTCATCATTTTAATCTATTTCATAAACCAAAAAACAGGTTTTTGATTGGCAACACGCACAAAATGTTCAGGACAAATGTATTAGTGGCACAAAGTATCAAAAAATGTAAATTAGAAATAACCTAAAAGCAATACTAATAACAAAAATAACAATGATGTTGGATCTCCCTCAAATCAGCTATTGTTACACTTTTAAATATAGGCTCCAACGCTTAAATGCTATTTACTGCTTTCCTTGGAGGAAATATGAGAACAAATACATTATTCTTTTACTGTAAAATATGTTACTACAAACCAAGGCCTGCAACAAACACAACAAACAAAAAGAAACAAATAATTCTATTGATGAAAAATTTAGCATGCATAAGATGATACACACAGATAAAGCTATAGTTATCAGTGTAATTACAATAAAAACATTAATAGGTGTCCTTGCAGCTAAGTGGAGTCAAGGTTAGCACAGCATATACAGTCTACATGTAACTGTGTTCACCAAACTCTTGTTTGACACACAAGCAAAACCGGATTTGTATGTTGTATGATTGTGTGAATTAAATAGAAGTATGCGGTATAAGGTACTTTAGTGAAATAACATATGTAAGCTGTAAAGGATTTACATCTGATGGACTGATCTACAGTCAGCTGATGAAGTTTGAGTAAGGCGCTCTCTGTTTCCGTCAACAGATTTAGTCATTCATTCTTTCATTCATTGATGTACAATATGTTAGCAATGCTGACAGCCTCAGCAGGAACATACAGCAGATGTGGTGCTATACACAAAGTGTGGAGGTCCCTATAAAATAATATGGCAATATAAAATACAAATATGGTCCACCTTATGATGTAGGATGACTGAACAATTTATACTGAATGCCACATGTCCCCTTCACAGGGTTCACTGAGTCATCGCAGTAAAACAATGCGCTCTCATCCCAGTGTGTGAGAAATTGAGGCTACGTGAAGAGAAACCTGTCTGTGAGGCAATAAATTTGAACTGGCTGAGCAAAACGCTGTCTGTTTATCATCTGATTAATTCATATTGTATAATGTCACAATTTTACACATTAACAGTGGTGGCAGCTTCCTGCTTATTTTTGCTGCAGCAATTGTGTTGTTTTTGATCTGAATTATGGATTTCAATTTTGTCATATTAAAAAAAAAAAAAAAGGTATATCTCTATTGTGATGTAAGTTGTTTTGCATAGTTTCTCAGTGTTCGTGATTGGTCAGAGGATGTAATCTCTGCCTTTTCATGTGAACATGCACGTAGCCAGGCTGAAATCACCTGGCTTAAGTTAACATGTTCATAGCCTGCTTTGTAGTACAGCTGCTCTGTGACAACAAATGTTTGGTTAAGAGAAACCCGATAACTGAAAGATATCCAGGATATACTTATCCAGCTTCTCAATACAGACCCTAACATAAGGCATCACCTAAAAGAGATAACAGTACATAATCACTGGCCAAAAGGTGACTTAAGAGCTCTGTGCAATTACTAATTTAAATTAAAAAAATATTTTGTTAATATTCTCTAAAAGTTATGATAATTAATTGAATCATCTGTTCATAACAATATCAGCAAACTTACGTAAAGCAAGATGAGAGCAAAGCACCAATCAGAGAGAAACTTGGACATTTTACATGATTTCTTAGTGAGAAGAACCTGATGATATTGAACAGCTATTTTAAAATTTACATTCGTCAATGCATATCTGTTTATCTATGATATATAATCAGGACAGACAAATTAGGAACCACCAGCAGAACAACCAATACAAGATTGAGTCAGTAAACACAACATGAGAAAACCTCTACAACCCCCAAAAAACAGCCTGTGTAATAATCACAAAACCAATCAAGTAACAATTTTTTATCATAACTTGATATAAATTCCATTCTAACGAGAGCTTTTAGGAACAAAATAAACATTACTATTCTTTATAAACTGTAATTATATATATATATTAAAAAAAAAAAAAAAAACGCTATAATCCTACCTCAGGAGAGCTGTCAGCACTTCCAAAGGCATCAGCAAAGTCTGATGGGCTTTTCCTCAGAGTCTGCTCAGCAGGCAGCGTGTTGTCATTGTAAGAACTGACAAACTTAAAGTCACTGGTTCTAGATCCTGTTGTCAGGTAGGCGTCATAATTGTAAGTGCTGCGTAAAGTTCCTGTGCCGTCAACATCTGCGTAATTAGGAGGCAGATAAGCTCCAGGGATGGTAACTGCTCCATCAAACAACAGTCTGGGCTTCTCCTGCGACAAAACCTCACACCCAGGATGATGATGATGAAGGTCAGGAAGAAGGTGGACACGGACACCAGCGCAATGATCAGATAAGAGGTCAGCTTGGAGTTTTTCCTCATCATAAGAAATGTCCTTCAGCTCTGGGCACCTCAGCAGTTATCAGAAATCAGTAAATACATGGAGCAGGTGGCAGACGAGAGGGCTGTCCGTTGTCTTTCACTGACACATGAGCGTCTGTTTCATGCTGTCAGTCCTCACTAATGTCCCGCTGTGTCCTGATCTCTCCACTGTGGACACCAATAGTGAACAGTCCCGGATCAGTGGACTTGACTATCTGATAGGACAGCCAGGCGTTCTGTCCAGAGTCTGCGTCCACCGCGATCACTTTGGACACCAGAGAGCCTCCGTGTGCAGCTTTGGGGACCAGCTCGGTCATGAAGGAGTTGCCCTCCGGGGCGGGGTACAGTATCTGAGGAGGGTTGTCATTCACATCTGATATGAACACACTGACGCTCACGTTGCTGCTCAGTGGAGGAGAACCGTTGTCTCTGGCCATCAGCTGGACTTTAAAGCTCCTCAGCTGTTCATAATCAAAGGACCTGACAGCGTGGATCACCCCCGTGTCTCCGTTAACAGACACATAGGAGGACACCGGGGCACCGTTCACCTCAGCAGCTAACAGAGATAAATCACTGTACCGTTTTGTCTCCAGTCAGGGTCTCGAGCAGTGACGGAGCATAAAGTGGAGCCAGCTTTGTTATTCTCACTCACATATGCGCTGTACGACTCCTCCTCAAACACAGGTGGGTTGTCGTTGATGTCAGCTACAGATAAGTGCAGACTTTAGAGGAGGACAGAGGTGGAGAGCCCTCGTCAGTGGCAGTGATTGTAATGTTGTAATCAGACACTACTTCACGGTCCAGCTGTCCTGTGCTCACCCAGAATAATAGTTTTAATAGAGGGGACCAATTTAAAAGGGACACCCTGCTGGAGGGAGCAGCGGACCTGTCGGTTTCTTCTCAGAGTCTCTGTCCTGCACGTTGATGATGCCCACCTCTGTACCAGGTGACACGTTCTCAGGAATGGGATTGGTCAGAGATTTTACATGAATCACTGGAGAGTTATCATTTACATCAGTGATGTCAATAATTAAAGTTGCATATGAAGACAATCCTAGACCATCTTTAGCAATGATCTGCATTTCATATGAAGATTCCTTTTCATAATCAATCGCTGCAGCTACTTGAACTTCTCCAGTTTTCAAGTTTAAAGTGAAAACTTGGTTTTCATCTGCATCATTATTAAATTCATATTTAACTTCACCATTAATTCCATCATCAGCATCAGTAGCACTCACTGTGATCACCAGTGTATCTAAAGGAGAGTTTTCAGGCAGACTGGCTTTATAGACAGACTGACTGAACACTGGTGCATTATCATTAGCATCCAGCACGTGACGTGTATGACTACAGTACCTGATCTCTGAGGAGAGCCGCCATCTAATGCGGTAAGCAAGAGCATCATCTCTTTTTTATCCTCTCTGTCTAATTCTTTGTCCAAAACTAACTCACCATATTTCTGTCTTCCTGTTTTTGACTGTATATTTAATTTAAAATGATCATTTTGCTTTAATGAATAGCTCTGAACAGCATTTTCTCCAATGTCTCCGTCGTTCGCTTCATCCAATGGAAACCGTGCGCCTTTGACTGCTGATTCACTGATTTCAAATTTAATTGTTTCTGCTCTAAATTTCGGTGAATTATCATTAATATCCTGAACGCGGATATTTATTCGATGCAGCTCTAAAGGATTTTCCAGCACGAGCTCCTGTTTAACGACACACGACGCCTTCTTGGCACAAAGCCCTCTCTGTCCATCCTTTCTTGTACCAGCAGGTCTCCTGTATTCAGGTTTAAAAACCGCAGTATTTCACACCGTATCCTCCGTGTCGATACGAGCTTACGAGCAGACAGTCCTGTCCAAATCCAGTCCCAGATCTTTTAGCGATATTTCCGATCACAGATCCACGTTTCATCTCCTCCGGGATGGAGTAGCTCACGTCTCCGTTTGTGAGGCGCACGGCCAGGAAACAAAAGCGAGGCCGCACTGCACCGTCACAGGGAACAGCCTCAATGTTTGGAACAGATTCAGCTCAGACAGATGTGTAAAATTCAAAAAGGAGGAAAATGCGAAGGAATAATAACTCCAAAAATGCAGCGTGATGTGAGTCTCTTTGTTAAATCCACAGAAGCAGCAGAGCGCTGTGTGTGCAGTCAGACTGAAGGGTGGAGAGCGGACACGTCTGTTTATTCTGTGGAGCCATGGTGACACCACCTGTACGTTTGGAGATATAACAACTGTATTAATTTAAAAGGTATTATTTAAAGCAGAGACGTGTTTAGCGGAAATAATCATGCATGTGTTTAAAAAATAAATAAAATAAATAAAAAAATTAAATATATATATGTGAATTTTATATATATATTATACACTTATTTCTTCACACTAGTTTAAAAATGTTTTAATTGTAATTGATGAGTGAAGGAGGAATCGTAGGAGTTATTTTAAAATAACACTAAAAATTATTTGTACGTAAATTTTGCATTGCAATATTAGTTTTGCAGCAACATTTGTGAAATGGTTGATGTATTATTTGTAATTATAGTGAAATAATAGCCTATATGTCTCTCTGTTGAAATTTTAGTCGACTGCAGTTATGTGTAATAATTAGTGTTGGGTAAGTTACTTTCAAAATGTAACACATTACATATTAGTAGTTACTGTAATTTAAAAGTAATTGGTTACATTACAATATTACGGTCTCTGAATTGTAACGCTTTACACAACTTTTGAATTACTTTCACCAAAAAAGAAACGCAGAAGAATGACTAGCCATTCTAAAATGCTAAAATATAGTTTATTGCAGCCTATTATTTATCCAGTGGAGGGTAATGTGGTATAGCATAATGACTGTGTAGGCAACAACAACTTAATAAATCAAAATCAGAATCAACTTTATTGACCAAGAGTGTATGAATACACACGAGGAATTTGTTTTGCACAGTGAAGGCTCATGGCGCAATATGTAACAATGACCGTCCAAATCACCAAAGCAGACAAAGTTAAAGTCTGGTAAGTCATGATAAAGATCGTGTACATTTTTAAAGTCTATAGACCTATTCATATGAAACATATAGAGCTAGAAACAACTATAATGTAACCTATAGCTTTATGACATGACAAGACACACAATCTCTTTCTTTTGTTTCTATTCCTTTTTTCCTCTTTAAAGTGTGCTGTTTTTACTGCTGCTAACATTATGACCAATAAAATTGAAGCACTATTTTATATGAGCACCGAATACAAACCAGTCACAAGATAACATGATCACCAGTCAATGCTTAACACTGTTTTCTATGAGCACCCAATACAAACCAGTCACGAGGCACCCAATACAAACCAGTCACGAGATAACATGACCACCAGTCAATGTTTAACACAATTTTCTATGAGCACCCAATACAAAGCAGTCACAAGATGACATGATCACCAGTCAATGCTTAACACTGTTTTCTATGAGCACCCAATACAAACCAGTCACGAGGCACCCAATACAAACCAGTCACCAGATAGCATGACCAACATTCAAAGTGTAACACTATTTTCCATGAGCACCCAATACAAACCAGTCACGAGGTGCCCAATACAAACCAGTCACGAGATAACATGACCACCAGTCAATGTTGAACACAATTTTCTATGAGCACCCAATACAAAGCAGTCAAACCAGTCACAAGATTACATGACTACGAGTCAAATTGATGATGGCGGCGGCGACTCGGGTCAGCTCTGCTATTGTTTTGAGCGGCAAGCTATCGGCATTCTACTGTGAATGTCTCTACAAAAACCACTTCTAAACCAAAAACTTCAACACCGCACATTTAAGAGCAGGAATCTGATCTGTATGAGTCTTAGTCTCAGCCATACCTGGTTCAAGTAGTACAGCAGACAGAGAGAAACTTTCATTTCTGCAGCGCTTTGTATGACTCTTTCCCGCACTTTTGTCGTCTGCTCTCTTTCTCTTATTCATCGCGCCTGAATCTCTATCTGTCAACTTGGTGTTAGCTTGGCACCGGTCGTGTTTCTTCAAGTTACTGGTGCTGTTTTTCACATCTCAGGTGAAAATGCGTTGTAAAGCACGTTATGGAGATTTGTAATGGGTATAAATATATCTACATTTTACAAGTAATACGTTACATTACTGTGTTACAGCAAAAAGTAATACATTACTGTAATTGCATTACTTTTGTAACGCGTTACTCCCAACACTGGTAATAGTTCACATTATCAGATCACTACACCATTTCACTCTCATATAGGCTACCATATTTCAGGGTGTTGGTGTGTGATTGACTGAAGAAACTCTGTCAGGTCTATCTTTGGTCGCCAGAAATGTATGTTTTTCTGCTTTTGTGGCTCAATCTTTTTTCGGGACATGTTGTCCTTCTAAAGATTTGGTTGGGATGTGGAGGAGACCTCCTCCTCGGTGCATATCTGTGCCCTGACAGTTCAACTTGGCACATGATTCTGTATGACAGCAACAAGAAGTGAGACTAGTGCGATGGATTGATGTGTTAGTAAAATAAGTGAAATATAGATCACAATATCTGCTGTGTGAGACATACCCTGCCATGCATGTGCAGTTATATAGCATGTAGCCTAATTCCCTGAGCGTGTACACTTAGCCATCATAAGGGTTTGTCTTTATTCCCTATCTCTGGTTGAGCAGGACACCTGCCCTCAAAGCTCAAAACCCTGAACTTGTGTTGTAAAAGTGTCAGTATTGTATGACTACAAATATACACGTCTTAAGATTTATATGCTTTCTGATTTGTGATGCATGAAAGAAAAAGAGAGGTTTTTTATTCATGAAAAGAAATTGTAATGTAACAGAGATATACTTTTAAACATTATGGCATCATTGAGATCATTTCACTTTGAAGCAGGCTTTTGTTTCTGGTGCGTGCAAACCTATGTCATTTGTAACAAGAAACCGTCTATAATTTAGTATGTTTCCAAGCAGCCACATTTTAACAATAATTGTTCTACACTGCAACCATACATTTTTCAACTGTCCCATGGTCAGAATGTTACAAAAAAACTAATGTAAACAAGCCTTAATCTACAAAAAAAACATCAAATTTGTTATGCTTGGTTATACAACAAAAAAAGACATGCCATAATAATGTCAGCTGTACCGACAATGACTTGAGTGTCAGAAAAAGTCTGAGTCTGCAATAGAAATCTGCAATAGAATAAGCAGAAACCTAGAGCCATGAGTAACCTTTTCAATAAGTATTTACCTGTTTATAAATGTGTTAGATGTCAAAGAGTTATGATGCCAAATACTGTAAGATGCCCTTCATATTTTGTTTCCCCTAAAATCTCTGAAAACGCAAAAAACCAAGTACACTTTGCAGCACAATAAGATATTCAAAATGTAAAGGATTTTCTCACTTCTTCTTTAAAAAAAGATCAAACTACTCAAAGATAAAATATTATTACTCAATGATATTATAAAGGAATAGTTTTTAAAAAAAGATGCAATTGTTGCCAAAAAATATTTTCACTTTGGTCTGTCACAGTCCACAATATGAAGTCTAAAACCATTCTGTAAACCACAGCAAATACCAAAAAAAAACATAGTAATCTAAAAATAATTGTTGGTGTATAGAAATAAAACAACAGGTAGAAAGATAATTTTAATCTAACCAGAAAAAAATCAGCTGAATGTATTTCATCATTTTAATCTATTTCATAAACCAAAAAAACAGGTTTTTGATTAGCAACACGCACAAAATGTTCAGGACAAATGTATCAGTGGCACAAAGTATCAAAAATGTAAATTAGAAATAACCTAAAAGCAATACTAATAATAAAAATAACAATGATGTTGGATCTCCCTCAAATCAGCTATTGTTACACTTTTAAATAGGCTCCAACGCTTTAATGCTATTTACTGCTTTCCTTGGAGGAAATATGAGAACAAATACATTATTCTTTTACTGTAAAATATGTTACTACAAACCAAGGCCTGCAACAAACAAAACAAACAAAAAGAAACATATAATTCTATTAATGAAGAATTTAGCATGCATAAGATGGTACATACAGATAAAGCTATAGTTATCAGTGTAATTACAATAAAAACATTAATAGGTGTCTTTGCAGCTAAGTGGTCAAGGTTTGCACAGCATATACAGTCTATATGTAACTGTGTTCACCAAACTCTTGTTTGACACACAAGCAAAACCGGATTTGTATGTTGTATGATTGTGTGAATTAAATAGAAGTATGCGGTATAAGGTACTGTAGTGAAATAACATAAGTAAGTTGTAAAACCAAGAGAGTTACATCAAATTGCCAGGAGAACTAATGAAATGTTTTTAATGCTTAAAGATCTATTTTGGAAAAGTGTAAATACACCAGAAAGGGTTATTTAAGGACCTGTACTATGAAGTTGAATTTCCTCCTATCCTGCTAACGTCAAGCATTTATTCTGTTTGAGCTGTACTACGATGCTGGTTAACTTCTTACTGGGGTAAATCACCATGGTAACTTAGGCTAAACAACTGGCATGGTCGGGAGCAGGTTAAGAAGTGAATAAGATTTTAGTGAGTACAAAAGTCCCGCCTCCTGATCAATCAGTTGTCTGTGCTTAGGAACGAAAGAATATTAATTAATAAATGCAATCCTTTCACATGACGTCCTTTAGTAAAGGTATAGATTTACATCTGATGGACTGATCTACAGTCAGCTGATGAAGTTTGAGTAAGGCGCTCTCTGTTTCCGTCAACAGATTTAGTCATTCATTCTTTCATTCATTGATGTACAATATGTTAGCAATGCTGACAGCCTCAGCAGGAACATACAGCAGTTGTGGTGCTATACACAAAGTGTGGAGGGCCCTATTAAATAATATGGCAATATAAAATACAAATATGGTCCACCTTATGATGTAGGATGACTGAACAATTTATACTGAATGCCACATGTCCCCTTCACAGGGTTCACTGAGTCATCGCAGTAAAACAATGTCCTCTCATCCCAGTGTGTGAGAAATTGAGGCAACGTGAATAGAAACATGTCTGTGAGGCAATAAATTTGAACTGGCTGAGCAAAACGCTGTCTGTTTATCATCTGATTAATTCATATTGTATAATGTCACAATTTTACACATTAACAGTGGTGGCAGCTTCCTGCTTGTTTTTGCTGCAGCAGTTGTGTTGTTTTTGATCTGAATTATGGATTTCAATTTTGTCATATTAAAAAAAAAAGGTATATCTCTATTGTGATGTAAGTTGTTTTGCATAGTTTCTCAGTGTTTGTGATTGGTCAGAGGATGTAATCTCTGCCTTTTCATGTGAACATGCACGTAGCCAGGCTGAAATCACCTGGCTTAGGTTAACATGTTCATAGCCTGCTTTGTAGTACAGCTGCTCTGTGACAACAAATGTTTGGTTAAGAGAAACCTGATAACTGAAAGATATCCAGGATATACTTATCCAGCTTCTCAATACAGACCCTAACATAAGGCATCACCTAAAAGAGGTAACAGTACATAATCACTGGCCAAAAGGTGACTTAAGAGCTCTGTGCAATTACTAATTTAAATTAAAAAATTATTTTGTTAATATTCTCTGAAAGTTATGGTAATTAATTGAATCATCTGTTCATAACAAAGTCAGCAAACTTTACGTAAAGCAAGATGAGAGCAAAGCACCAATCAGAGAGAAACTTGGACATTTTACATGATATCGTAGTGAGAAGAACCTGATGATATTGAACAGCTATTTTAAAATTTACATTCATCAATGCATATCTGTTTATCTATGATATATAATCAGGACAGACAAATTAGGAACCACCAGCAGAACAACCAATACAAGATTAAGCCAGTAAACACAAAATGAGAAAACCTCTACAACCCCCAAAAAACAGCCTGTGTAATAATCACAAAACCAATCAAGTAACAATTTTTTATCATAACTTGATATAAATTCCATTCTAACGAGAGCTTTTAGGAACAAAATAAACATTAGTATTCTTTATAAAACTGTAATTATATGTATAAAAAAAAACAAAAAAATGCTATAATCCTACCTCCTACCTCAGAGAGCTGTCAGCACTTCCAAAAGCATCAGCAAAGTCTGATGGGCTTTTCCTCAGAGTCTGCTCAGCAGGCAGCGTGTTGTCATTGTAAGAACTGACAAACTTAAAGTCACTGGTTCTAGATCCTGTTGTCAGGTAGGCGTCATAATTGTAAGTGCTGCGTAAAGTTCCTGTGCCGTCAACATCTGCGTAATTAGGAGGCAGATAAGCTCCAGGGATGGTAACTGCTCCATCAAACAACAGTCTGGGCTTTCTCCTGCGACAAAACCTCACACCCAGGATGATGATGATGAAGGTCAGGAAGAAGGTGGACACGGACACCAGCGCAATGATCAGATAAGAGGTCAGCTTGGAGTTTTTCTCATCATAAGAAATGTCCTTCAGCTCTGGCACCTCAGCCAAGTTATCAGAAATCAGTAAATACATGGAGCAGGTGGCAGACAGAGAGGGCTGTCCGTTGTCTTTCACTGACACAATGAGCGTCTGTTTCATGCTGTCAGTCTCACTAATGTCCCGCTGTGTCCTGATCTCTCCACTGTGGACACCAATAGTGAACAGTCCCGGATCAGTGGACTTGACTATCTGATAGGACAGCCAGGCGTTCTGTCCAGAGTCTGCGTCCACCGCGATCACTTTGGACACCAGAGAGCCTCCGTGTGCAGCTTTGGGGACCAGCTCGGTCATGAAGGAGTTGCCCTCCGGGGCGGGGTACAGTATCTGAGGAGGGTTGTCATTCATATCTGATATGAACACACTGACGCTCACGTTGCTGCTCAGTGGAGGAGAACCGTTGTCTCTGGCCATCAGCTGGACTTTAAAGCTCCTCAGCTGTTCATAATCAAAGGACCTGACAGCGTGGATCACCCCCGTGTCTCCGTTAACAGACACATAGGAGGACACCGGGGCACCGTTCACCTCAGCAGCTAACAGAGAATAAATCACTGTACCGTTTTGTCTCCAGTCAGGGTCTCGAGCAGTGACGGAGCATAAAGTGGAGCCAGCTTTGTTATTCTCACTCACATATGCGCTGTACGACTCCTCCTCAAACACAGGTGGGTTGTCGTTGATGTCAGCTACAGATAAGTGCAGACTTTTAGAGGAGGACAGAGGTGGAGAGCCCTCGTCAGTGGCAGTGATTGTAATGTTGTAATCAGACACTACTTCACGGTCCAGCTGTCCTGTGCTCACCACAGAATAATAGTTTTTAATAGAGGGGACCAATTTAAAAGGGACACCCTGCTGGAGGGAGCAGCGGACCTGTCGGTTCTTCTCAGAGTCTCTGTCCTGCACGTTGATGATGCCCACCTCTGTACCAGGTGACACGTTCTCAGGAATGGGATTGGTCAGAGATTTTACATGGATCACTGGAGCGTTATCATTTACATCAATGATGTCAATAATTAAAGTTGCATAGGAGGGAAGTCCAAGACCATCTTTAGCACTGATCTGCATTTCATATGAAGATTCTTTTTCATAATCAATTGCTGCAGCTACTCTAACTTCTCCAGTTTTAGAGTTTAAGGAGAAAACTTGTTTCCACTGATCACCATCAAATAAATAAGTGACTTCAGAATTAATTCCTTCATCAGCATCAGTAGCACTCACTGTGATCACCAGTGTATCTAAAGGAGAGTTTTCAGGCAGACTGGCTTTATAGACAGACTGACTGAACACTGGTGCATTATCATTAGCATCCAGCACAGTGACGTGTATGACTACAGTACCTGATCTCTGAGGAGAGCCGCCATCTAATGCGGTAAGCAAGAGCATCATCTCTTTTTTATCCTCTCTGTCTAATTCTTTGTCCAAAACTAACTCACAGTATTTCTTCCACTCCTTTTGACTGTATATTTAATTTAAAATGATCATTTTGCTGTAATGAATAGCTCTGAACAGCATTTTCTCCGATGTCTCCGTCGTGCGCTTCATCCAATAGAAACCGTGCGCCTTTGTCTGCTGATTCACGTATTTCAAATTTAATAGTTTCTGCTCCAAATTGTGGTGAATTATCATTAATATCCTGAACGCGGATATTTATTCGATGCAGCTCTAAAGGATTTTCCAGCACGAGCTCCTGTTTAACGACACACGACGCCTTCTTGGCACAAAGCCCCTCTCTGTCCATCCTTTCTTGTACCAGCAGGTCTCCTGTATTCAGGTTTAAACCGCAGTATTTCACACCGTTATCCTCCGTGTCGATACGAGCCTTACGAGCAGACAGTCTGTCCAAATCCAGTCCCAGATCTTTAGCGATATTTCCGATCACAGATCCACGTTTCATCTCCTCCGGGATGGAGTAGCTCACGTCTCCGTTTGTGAGGCGCACGGCCAGGAAAACAAAAGCGAGGCTGCACTGCACCGTCACAGGGAACAGCCTCATGTTTGGAACAGATTCAGCTCAGACAGATGTGTAAAATTCAGAAAAGGAAGTAAAATACGAAGGAATATTAACTCCAAAGTGCAGCGTGATGTGAGTCTCTTTGTTAAATCCACAGAGCAGCAGAGCGCTGTGTGTGCAGTCAGACTGAAGGGTGGAGAGCGGACACGTCTGTTTATTCTGTGGAGCCATGGTGACACCACCTGTACGTTTGGAGCTATAACAACTGTAAAATAACTCAGTGTGTTTTACAGAAAGAAGACGTGTTCAGCATTAACTTTAGGATAAATAAACATTTACTGTTTTGTTTTTTTCTGTATATTTTTCAACTTCTGTTTTGAAGTAATATCTGTTTTGAAAAATATCTGATGACACCACATACTTCTTTAAACTTATCTAATAAAATATTGCTGCTTGACCCATCATTTAGTTTTAACACTATTTATGCCTTTTTGTATTATTATTATTATTATTATTATTATTATTATTATTATTATTATTATTATTAAAGTTCTTTTTACCTGAGCTTGATGTGGGCGGAGCAATCGGCTATGGTTTCCATGGTGTTGGCACAGATGTTGGTCATTTGGGTTGAGAAGCAAATAGTGACTCTGTTTGGTCAGGATGCCTGTGTTGACTTTTTTGATTGACATGTGAGCTCTTCTATCAAGCTTTGTATTCTGATAAAGGATGGCTATAATCCTGCACCACGTGATCCATGGCAGACTTGGTGCGGACTATTAATGCATTTAAAATAACAAATAGACACAATTAAGAATCAAAACTTAAATAAAAGTGTTCTTGAGTGCATATTCATGGGATCAATTGTATACAGGAAAAATACTTAAATATATAATTTGCAGAGCATTATATTTGCATTAAAAAATAATTAAATGTGTTACAATTCTTTAATGTTGACCAAGAAACATTGCAGCTGTATATGATGACCCTGGAAAAATGTTGATTAAAAATAACTTTTAAATTAAACTGAAATAATGCTAAACATTTAACAGTGAAATTGAACATTACAGCAATAAACAAGTAGTTCAGATAATATACTCACATAAACTTGTTAGTATAGTTTGATGCTGATAATCCATCAGAAAAAACATTTAATTATATAGTTAATTGGCAAAAAGGACAGCAATCCAATAGAGAATATAATATTTCAGTTTCTCAATATTTTAAAGTAAAGAATTTAATTTAATAAGTGCCTTGGAGGAAAATTTGAAACATTGAATCAGTTACCTGATTATTTCAAACTAAGACGGTCACTATAAAATCCAAGGTTGTAATGTTTGCTTTAATATCAGGGGATCGAGATTTAAAAACCTCTGGGAGGTCTGGGGGTCCTCCCCCAGAAAAATGTAAATAAAATACATGGAATTTTCTGCATTCTGGTGCATTTTAGCCTCATGAACAAGTAAAAAATCCTAATAAAAATGTTGGTAAAATAATCTTACGGAACTCAGTCACACTTCTGTCACAATAGTACGTAATGAATAAACTGTATTTTGTTACTTTTTATTTCATGTTTCAACAAATAAATCACAGAATTAAAGGGTTGATGCAGGCAGAAGCAACTCAAAGTTAATGCTTTTTAATGCCATTTTATTATTAATGACCAAATACCATATTTAAATGCCACAAATGCAGAAAAAATTCAGCACATATATCATTTAAGATTTGTCAACATTTGAGTAGCAACCGTAGCAAACTTTTGAGACATGCACTTGCAATTGAGTGAGGATGAAAGGAGGAGTGGTGGGCGAACGCTTTGTGTGTGGGGAATACTTGTGAAGTTTTGGATTTGAAAATATGGGTATTTTTCTGGTGCTTGTTAAATGCTGTCCCACCACTCCAACCGAGCTCTGTTATCCCTTCTATTTGATGACAAGTGTACAGGAAATCTAAAGAAGCCACTGGTCAAATGCTTATTAAATACAATTATGTGATTTGTTGACATTAAAATGCTGTGAATATTCCTACTAGGGATGGGTGATATGGACCAAAACTCATATCTCAATATATTTTTTCAAAATGGTGATATACGAGATAAATCCTGACAAATCTTTTTTTCAAAAGAAATCTGACCAGAAAGACAATTCTGGGTTAAATTTGGTGATGTGAAATTACGCACACAGGCACATTTAATAACAAACAGCTGCAAAAATGCCACTTTTGGCTTTTTCTCCTATAAGAGACATGTGTGAGTGAGTTCTGTAGTGTGGCTTGTTATGTGAAAGATCTGGGTTAGGACCAGGGGCGGAGCTTCAGGGGGCTGGGAGGGTGGCACTCCCCCTGATAGGAGGAAGGACTTAAGGGAGCCGAGTAGGTCTATAGTACTTCATATTGAAATAGTGTTTGTGAGCATGTGGGCCGCTGTGCCAGTTTTACTAAACTTTATAGTTATTGATAAAGGCTCTGAGTTGAAATGGTTAAAGTGTGTGTCAAAATAAAGTGGTCACTATCCATGGTGCTGAAATACTTTGAATTTGTGTTAGTGACCATCCTAATGTTTTTGTTGTTTTCTTGTTTGGTTATACTTCATGTTTGTTTGATGGGCTTCAAAATGACAGCCACTCTCTGTGGTGCTGAAGCTTGTAAGCCCCGCTGATGCGGGCATGTGTATGTTGTAAAATGATGTTATTATGAGCTTTATTATTTGGGTTTAAAAAGCCCGGTCATTTGCCCCGCCCCCGGCCCGGGTCTGATTTGTTCCGCTACTGGTTAGGACGCATTCATTGCTGGTTTTCTGAGAAGTAAAAGCAGCAACTCCTAAAATTAGTATTTTGATACAGAATAAGCTATAATATATATATATATATATATATATATATATATGCAAGATTGTAGTTTTCTATATCACCCAAATAGAAAACTTGATATATCTTTAATCTCAATATATCGCCCAGCCCTAATTGAAGAAGTATATGAAGCATGTTTGTTTATTTAATATACTTACAGTTCATACATAAGTCAACACGTTGTATTTTTACTGTTAATTTCACATTGCTTGTCTTTAAGTTAGACATTTACATTTTATTTTCATTACATATTTTCTTATAATTTCTCATGTTCACTCATGTGGTTCTCTGGTATTCAATAATGACTTATTAGACACATTTGTTGCAGAATTTACATCCTTTAACACTTTTTGGAAGGAGTTTATATTTGTGGAGCTTGTGATTGGAAGATTTTTCATGGTGATTTAATTTGTTTCTTCTGCCGTGGGAGACGCTAAAATCTCACTTCCAAATCTTACAGAATGTGTATAACTGTGTCCCATCCTGCTGCTCTTTAGGTAAACTTTCTGTCACATTTTCCAAGGTATTTACTCGAGTTCTTTGTTTTTTCCGCTGCAACGTCTTTTTACATTCATCCATCTCGCTTCTTAGTTGTTTCTGGGTTTGCTCCTGCTGTCGGCACTAATCTTGCAAGAACTGCAAGTGGCCTATGGGTGGCAGTTCTCACGAAGCTAGTGACAGCGTTCAGTTTAGAGAGACAGAGGAATATTTTTATTTATTTATCTTTTTATTGTTATTATATTAAATTACGGAATATTTACGGGAAATTACTACTACATGACGTTGGTGGAAAAGAGGGGTATAATACAGGAGTTTCCCAGACAAAACAGGAGACTTGACAGATATGTTGAGGGGATGGAAGCTACCAAGTGTGCTGCTGGCAATGGTGCGTCATCTAAATGTGTTATGTATTGTGTCATTAAATGGTTGTAAAATATCAAACATCAGCATAGGAAATTTCAAATTAAATGACAAACCCATGGCTCAGCAAGTGCAAGAGCAACACACAGACGTCACTTTTTATTAAAAGCAATCAAAATAACTCAAAAACTGTATTAGACCTAAAAACCTTACGCACAGCCAACACAATCACAAGCATATTTTCCTAACTCAGAAATGCCAGTGCTTCAAAATAAGAGAATCCCAATTCACTATTATTGAACATCAATTAGATAACATCAACAAAGTATAAAAAAATGATCATATTATATAGGCCTGTATCTAAAATCTCTGATAGGATCACACCAATATAAGCAGTACATTCCAGACTTTGCTGCCGCACTTCAATCCAGCAGCTGACAGAACTGATACTGACAGTCAAAAAGAACTGAAATGAACTTGAATTGTTATTTTGCACTTTAAAAGTATAATATGTTTTATTGGTTTTAAGTTTATTATCAGTCTTCTAAGCAATCCACCTGAAATATGTCGTACTGATTACATCCCTGAGATAATGGCTTTATTCAACATTTTCCACTTGTAAATGAAAAAATTCAGGACACTCTGAACTTTGATCTATTTAAACTTACCTTTCTTTATTTACATTATAAAAAAAGAAAAAAATATCTTATTATGATGCTTCCATAACAATGTCATACCTTCTAAAGCACAGCACCTGTTTAAATCTATTTATGTTCAGATTATTTGCTTTAAAAACAGTCAGTGGGAATAAATTGTTAAAAAAAAATAAAAATAAAAACAAACTTTACCTAAATAAATATATAGGTAAAGTAAAAAGTAAGTGAACATAATATAAATTGATGATTGTTGATTTCTCCCAAAGTCAGAGAAAAAAACAATCAAGCTCCACAAAATCAGGTTTTCAACCTAGAATAAAACTCTTTATACTGTGAGGCCAAAGCCTTTACCACAACAGTCCCCTCTGCCTTATTGTTCAGATTTTTTTTCCCCTAACCTTTATAATAAAACACAAACAGAAGAACATAAATTTGAAGACTAGCTGAAATTGACTGGAAAAGTAAAGAAAATGTTTCTTCAATAGAATATATAATGCCTCCAACAGTTTATAACAAAAATATTCAGCACCATTAACACATACAAAAGCAGCACACTGCAATTTCACTTAAGGAAAAGATGTCATACAGAAACAAAAACAAAAAAAAAAAAAAAAAAAAAAAAAATCAAAGAAAGGTTAGTCAATCTTAAATTTTGGAAAGCCGTCAAAAGATAAAAATGTAAGGCCATAATGACATTGTGGTGAGATATTTGAAAACATTATTATAAAACAAATAAAAAAATAATAGAAAATAAGTAAAGTTTAGATTATGATGCTTTTATATTCAAAATGCACATTGCATTGTTTAAAATCAAAAGTCAGATTGCTTCATTATGTTGAGAAAAATAAAAATCTTCAAAATTATACACGGAAAGAAGCGGCTATAAAGCGTCCTACCTCAGGAGAACTGTCAGCACTTCCAAAAGCATCAGCAAAGTCTGATGGGCTTTTCCTCAGAGTCTGCTCAGCAGGCAGCGTGTTGTCATTGTAAGAACTGACAAACTTAAAGTCACTGGTTCTAGATCCTGTTGTCAGGTAGGCGTCATAATTGTAAGTGCTGCGTAAAGTTCCTGTGCCGTCAACATCTGCGTAATTAGGAGGCAGATAAGCTCCAGGGATGGTAACTGCTCCATCAAACAACAGTCTGGGCTTTCTCCTGCGACAAAACCTCACACCCAGGATGATGATGATGAAGGTCAGGAAGAAGGTGGACACGGACACCAGCGCAATGATCAGATAAGAGGTCAGCTTGGAGTTTTTCTCATCATAAGAAATGTCCTTCAGCTCTGGCACCTCAGCCAAGTTATCAGAAATCAGTAAATACATGGAGCAGGTGGCAGACAGAGAGGGCTGTCCGTTGTCTTTCACTGACACAATGAGCGTCTGTTTCATGCTGTCAGTCTCACTAATGTCCCGCTGTGTCCTGATCTCTCCACTGTGGACACCAATAGTGAACAGTCCCGGATCAGTGGACTTGACTATCTGATAGGACAGCCAGGCGTTCTGTCCAGAGTCTGCGTCCACCGCGATCACTTTGGACACCAGAGAGCCTCCGTGTGCAGCTTTGGGGACCAGCTCGGTCATGAAGGAGTTGCCCTCCGGGGCGGGGTACAGTATCTGAGGAGGGTTGTCATTCACATCTGATATGAACACACTGACGCTCACGTTGCTGCTCAGTGGAGGAGAACCGTTGTCTCTGGCCATCAGCTGGACTTTAAAGCTCCTCAGCTGTTCATAATCAAAGGACCTGACAGCGTGGATCACCCCCGTGTCTCCGTTAACAGACACATAGGAGGACACCGGGGCACCGTTCACCTCAGCAGCTAACAGAGAATAAATCACTGTACCGTTTTGTCTCCAGTCAGGGTCTCGAGCAGTGACGGAGCATAAAGTGGAGCCAGCTTTGTTATTCTCACTCACATATGCGCTGTACGACTCCTCCTCAAACACAGGTGGGTTGTCGTTGATGTCAGCTACAGATAAGTGCAGACTTTTAGAGGAGGACAGAGGTGGAGAGCCCTCGTCAGTGGCAATGATTGTAATGTTGTAATCAGACACTACTTCACGGTCCAGCTGTCCTGTGCTCACCACAGAATAATAGTTTTTAATAGAGGGGACCAATTTAAAAGGGACACCCTGCTGGAGGGAGCAGCGGACCTGTCGGTTCTTCTCAGAGTCTCTGTCCTGCACGTTGATGATGCCCACCTCTGTACCAGGTGACACGTTCTCAGGAATGGGATTGGTCAGAGATTTTACATGAATCACTGGAGTGTTATCATTTACATCAGTGATGTCAATAATTAAAGTTGCATAAGAAACAATCCAACCATCAGCACTGATCTGCATTCAAAGGATGCCTTTTCATAATCAATCTGCAGCTACTCTAACTTCTCCAGTTTTTGAGTTTAAAAAAATTGTCACTGTTTTCATCTGACACATGATCAACTCATAAGTGATCTCACTTTACCCATCATCAGCATCAGTAGCACTCACTGTGATCACCAGTGTATCTAAAGGATAGTTTTCAGGCAGACTGGCTTTATAGACAGACTGACTGAACACTGGTGCATTATCATTAGCATCCAGCACAGTGACGTGTATGACTACAGTACCTGATCTCTGAGGAGAGCCGCCATCTAATGCGGTAAGCAAGAGCATCATTTCTTTTTTATCCTCTCTGTCTAATTCTTTGTCTAAAACTAACTCACAGTATTTCCGTCCACCTGCTTTAGTGTTCATATTTAATTTAAAATGATCATTTTGCTGTAATGAATAGCTCTGAACAGCATTTTCTCCGATGTCTCCGTCGTGCGCTTCACCAACAAAACCGTTCTCCTTTGTGTGCTGATTCACGATTTCAAATTTAATGTATCCTTCTTAAATTGTGGTGAATTATCATTAATATCCTGAACGCGGATATTTATTCGATGCAGCTCTAAAGGATTTTCCAGCACGAGCTCCTGTTTAACGACACACGACGCCTTCTTGGCACAAAGCCCCTCTCTGTCCATCCTTTCTTGTACCAGCAGGTCTCCTGTATTCAGGTTTAAACCGCAGTATTTCACACCGTTATCCTCCGTGTCGATACGAGCCTTACGAGCAGACAGTCTGTCCAAATCCAGTCCCAGATCTTTAGCGATATTTCCGATCACAGATCCACGTTTCATCTCCTCCGGGATGGAGTAGCTCACGTCTCCGTTTGTGAGGCGCACGGCCAGGAAAACAAAAGCGAGGCCGCACTGCACCGTCACAGGGAACAGCCTCATGTTTGGAACAGATTCAGCTCAGACAGATGTGTAAAATTCAGAAAAGCAAGGAAAATACGAAGGAATATTAACTCCAAAATGCAGCGTGATGTGAGTTCTTTGTTAAATCCACAGAGCAGCAGAGCGCTGTGTGTGCAGTCAGACTGAAGGGTGGAGAGCGGACACGTCTGTTTATTCTGTGGAGCCATGGTGACACCACCTGTACGTTTGGAGATATAACAACTGATGTAAAACAACTTAGTGTGATCTCTAAAGAATAAGTGTTTAGCATTTATTTTAGGAGAAAAAAACACTTACTGTTTTTTTTTGTTTTTTTTTGTTTTTTTTATGTATTTTTTTTCACTCTCCACTTCCCTTTTGAGGGAAATTGGGAAATATCTCATGACACCGATTTCCTCTTTAAATTGATATACTAAATTGATCTTTGTAGCCATCATTTAGTTCTCACATTATTTTTACCTTTTTGTATTTATTTTTAAGTTCTGTTTACCTGAGCCTTTTGTCGGCGGAACAAGTAGGTACTTTTAGGTTGCCATGGTGTTGGCACAGGTGTTGGTCATTTGGATGAAGAAGAGTAGAGATTCTTTATTTATCCCGCAGTGGGGAAATCTACTGACAAAATGCCAACAGTTATTGACTGTGTTTGGTTAGGTTGCCTATGTTCACCTTTTTGGTTGAAATCTCCTGGAAGGAAAAGCCTGGGTTATTATAGGAATAAAGCAACAAGGCAAGGTCGACATTTTCCTTTTAAGACATAACCAAGTACACGTCAAAACAATCCCTGAATACAACCATTAGTGGACAAAGTTACACTTTTTTTGAATCATTTTGATAAGCTTTTAAACAAGTCTGCTGTTGACACATGCACTGCAGTAAACACTATTGAAAGACAAAAGTGTCAAGTTAAGTAACTTTGCAAGACATATTTAATGACTATTTTCTATTAGTATTACAATTTGTATGAGGTTTACCAAGAAACGTTGCAATAAATGATCTTGGAAAAATGTTCATTAAAAATTACCTCCATATGAAACTGAAATAATGCAAAACATTTACCAGTAAAACTGAACATTACGGCAAAAAAAAAAAAAGCAATTCAGATTTACTCACATAAACACGTTAGTATTGTTTGATGCTGATATTTCATCAGGAAAAATCTAATTAAATATAGTGCATTGGTAAAAAGAAAAAAGAAAAAAAAAAATGACAACAATCCAATAGTCAATATAAGGTTTCAGTTCATCATTATTTTCAAAGTAAAGCATTTTAAAAAAAACAAGCATCTTGGAAGAAAAGTTGAAGCATTGGATCAATTACCTGTTTATACCAAATTAAGTGAGTCACTATAAAATCTAAAAACCACTAAGATGATTTTTAATGAATTCATCCTAATGAGAGGAAATGCACCAGATTCTACATCTTTCATGCATCAGTTAAACTCATCCTTGCATGATCAGGATGGAAAGTTTGCAGATTGTAGAATCCCTCTCCACTCTGTTTTGAAACTGAAACCGAAACTTAGCCTCCCCATAATATTTATGTTAACAAACTTCCCTACTCTTTCCTCCACAGAGACTAGTTACAAATGTAGGGACTTTATCTTGTGTTATTGGAAATTTTGAATGCACATATCACTTTGTAGTTACTGCCCCAAGCAGCGGCTGCTGCCGTCAGCTCAGGGATCCCAGCCGCTCTTAGACTGACACATTACTCCGCATCCAGACTGTAAAATTATTTTACCTTGGATAAGCTTCTCTCATTTACAAGCAATTTATCCCCTCTGTTATCCCTCTCTCTCTGACACCAGTGTGTGGGTTGGACTCTCCGCAGTCACGGGGATCCGCGAGGACGCAAAGCGGTCTTTTCCTCCCAACAGTTTGTGCCTTTAAACTGCTTCTCCACATTGGTCTGCCTTTTTTTCGCTTGATTTGACCTCTAACTGTTGTGCTTAACACTGTGATGGAGACTTCTGCTGGAACGCATGCCATTGCATTTGGCACGTGTACGTGCCTGACCTCAGTCAAGCAGCCAATAGTATCGCCCAACATCCCATGGAGCACATGTGTTTGGAGAAAAATCTCTGATTGGCGGCTGAAGTCCGGCGTCACGTTCCTAGATTTATAAACTTCATTTACAGGACCAGGAGAAGGAGATGAGATTCACTGTCCGCTCAGAACACTTTGGATCACAATATGCGCAAAGATTATTATGGATTTTTGACAAAATGAAACAAAAAAAAACTTACATACTACAGCTTTAAGAACCACCATCAGAAGAAACCATGACAAACCCATGTCCCAGCAAGTGAAACACACAGATATCACTTTTTATTAAAAGCAATCTAAACAACTCAAAAATCGTATGAGACCTAAATACCTTAAACAAACCTGAGGGGTATTCCAGAAAGCAGGTTATGTTCATACTCGAGTATATTCAGGCTTAAATGAGGGAAACTCTGAGTTTCCCATTCATGGAAGCGAGGTATGTTCTTCTCTGTGTATGTAACCATGGTAACATTCTCCGTGAACTGAACCTGCTTGCTGGTATGGGAGACACTTTACTATTCATGTTGTTTCCCGGTCGTCACGTCACTGGAGTGATGAAGCGACCAAAAAGCATGACTCATCACAGGAGATTTAAACAACTATAGTCAGTCGCTGAAGTGGCGTTGTGTGAACAACTTTATAAAAGACTCATATTCCCCAAACACCTGCTTATTTCACCCACTGGGGTGTAAAAATCACTCTCTGACGTGTGGTTGCCATGGTAGTTTGTGTTATCTTTGCTCCATTGATGATGGCTTTTTATCGCGCTCGTGCACGTAAATAACCCAGGTTTACATACTCAGGGTTGATTGACCCACCTCATACCAGCTGTAATGGCATCAGATACCCAGAGATTCCCATTGCGGGGTATGTTGACCCAGAGTTTATGGATAGACTCAGAGTTTGTTGAACCTCCTTTCTGGAATACCCTTCTGTACTGTTTGTAAGAACAACAGAAACAATCACTAACCGTTTTTGTTTTGAAAAATGATGTTCCTTGCTCAGAAGTGCATGTCAGCGCTTCCAAATAAGGGGGTGGTAATCCAATATTATCAAGTATCCATCAGATAACAGAAACAAAATACAAAAAAATTGATCGTAATATATCGGCCTGCATCTAAAATTTCTAATAGAAGCACTCCAATATAACCAGTCCATGCAAGACTTCGCTCCAGTACTTAAATCCAGCAGCTGACAGAACTGATAATGACGGTAAAAAATGACTGAAGTGAACTTGCATTTTCATTTTTCACTCTCAAATTGGTTTTACGTTTTTTTTTAGTTTATTATCGGGGTCTTCTAAAGCAATCCACCTGAAATATGTCCTTCTAAATACAGCCTCAAGATACAATTTTTTTCAACAATTATCACTTGTAACTGTCTCTGCAGTGAAATTCAGGACACTCTAAACTTTGATCTCTTTTAAGTTACCTTCTTTATTTACATTATACAAAAAAAAAAAAAACTTATATTATGATGCATCCATAACAATGTCATACCTTCTAAAGCACCGCACCTCTTTAAATCTATAAGCTTCCATGATTTGCTTTAAAAACAGTCAACAGGAATAAATTGTAAAAAAAATGATAAAGAAATAAATTACTGATAATCTCTGACCTAAATAAATATATAGGAAAAGTAAAAGGATGTGAACATATTATAAATTGATGATTGTTGTTTTCTCCAAAGTCAGAGGAGAAAAAACATGCTGAAAATGCAAGCTCCACAAAAACAAATGATCAACCTATAGAATCAAACTCTTTATGCCGTGAGGCCAAAGCCTTTACCACTACAGTCCCACTCTGCCTTATTGTTCTGATTTATTTATTTTTGTCTTTTGTTCTAGAACTTCTAACCTTTAAAAATAAATAGAAACATGAAGAACATACATTTGAAGACGAGCTGAAAATGACTGGAAAGGTAAAGAAAATGTTTCTTCACTAGAATATATAATGCCTCCAACAGGATATAACAAAAATATTCAGCACCATGGACGCATACAAAAGCAGCACACTGCAGTTTCACTTAAGGAAAAGTGCAATACAAACTAAGAAAACTTTAGATTATGATGTTTTAATACTTCAAAATGCACTTTACGTTGTTTAAAAACAAAGGCCAGATTGCTTCATTATGTTGAGAAAAGTTTTAAACTTTCAAAAAGGTACATAAAAATACACGGCTATAATGTTTCCTACCTCAGGTGAGCTGTCAGCACTTCCAAAAGCATCAGCAAAGTCTGATGGGCTTTTCCTCAGAGTCTGCTCAGCAGGCAGCGTGTTGTCATTGTAAGAACTGACAAACTTAAAGTCACTGGTTCTAGATCCTGTTGTCAGGTAGGCGTCATAATTGTAAGTGCTGCGTAAAGTTCCTGTGCCGTCAACATCTGCGTAATTAGGAGGCAGATAAGCTCCAGGGATGGTAACTGCTCCATCAAACAACATTCTGGGCTTTCTCCTGCGACAATACCTCACACCCAGGATGATGATGATGAAGGTCAGGAAGAAGGTGGACACGGACACCAGTGCAATGATCAGATAAGAGGTCAGCTTGGAGTTTTTCTCATCATAAGAAATGTCCTTCAGCTCTGGCACCTCAGCCAAGTTATCAGAAATCAGTAAATACATGGAGCAGGTGGCAGACAGAGAGGGCTGTCCGTTGTCTTTCACTGACACAATGAGCGTCTGTTTCATGCTGTCAGTCTCACTAATGTCCCGCTGTGTCCTGATCTCTCCACTGTGGACACCAATAGTGAACAGTCCCGGATCAGTGGACTTGACTATCTGATAGGACAGCCAGGCGTTCTGTCCAGAGTCTGCGTCCCCCGCGATCACTTTGGACACCAGAGAGCCTCCGTGTGCAGCTTTGGGGACCAGCTCGGTCATGAAGGAGTTGCCCTCCGGGGCGGGGTACAGTATCTGAGGAGGGTTGTCATTCACATCTGATATGAACACACTGACGCTCACGTTGCTGCTCAGTGGAGGAGAACCGTTGTCTCTGGCCATCAGCTGGACTTTAAAGCTCCTCAGCTGTTCATAATCAAAGGACCTGACAGCGTGGATCACCCCCGTGTCTCCGTTAACAGACACATAGGAGGACACCGGGGCACCGTTCACCTCAGCAGCTAACAGAGAATAAATCACTGTACCGTTTTGTCTCCAGTCAGGGTCTCGAGCAGTGACGGAGCATAAAGTGGAGCCAGCTTTGTTATTCTCACTCACATATGCGCTGTACGACTCCTCCTCAAACACAGGTGGGTTGTCGTTGATGTCAGCTACAGATAAGTGCAGACTTTTAGAGGAGGACAGAGGTGGAGAGCCCTCGTCAGTGGCAGTGATTGTAATGTTTAATCAGACACTACTTCACGGTCCAGCTGTCCTGTGCTCACACACAGACTAAGTGTTTTCTAGAGGGGACCAATTTAAAAGGGACCCCTGCTGGAGGGAGCTCGGACCTGTCGGTTCTTCTCACGAGTCTCTGTCCTGCACGTTGATGATGCCCACACTCTGTACAGGTGCCTTCTCCGGAATGGGCAGGATTTTCATGCTCACTGGCGCGGTTATCCTTTTACATCAACTGATGATCATTTTAAAGTTGCATCTCCGTCCAGCCCATCTAGCACGATGCTGACCTATGATGATTCCTTTTCATAATCAATTTCAGCAGCTACTCTAACTTCTCCGTTTCAGGTTTAAGAAAACTGGGTGTTTTCATCTGCAACATGATTAACTTCCTTAACTTCCCCATTAATCTTCCGTCATGCATCAGTAGCACTCCTGTGATCACCAGATGTATCTAAAGGAGAGTTTTCAGGCAGACTGGCTTGACGACAGACTGACTGAACACTGGTGCCTTATCATTAGCATCCAGCACAGTGACGTGTATGACTACAGTACCTGATCTCTGAGGAGAGCCGCCATCTAATGCGGTAAGCAAGAGCATCATCTCTTTTTATCCTCTCTGTCTAATTCTTTGTCCAAACTAACTCACAGTATTTCTGTCTTCCTGGTTTTGAATTTACATTTAATTTAAAATGATCATTTTGCTGTAATGAATAGCTCTGAACACATTTTCTCCGATGTCTCCGTCGTGCGCTTCATCCAATAGAAACCGTGCGCCTTTGACTGCTGATTCACTGATTTCATATTTAATTGTTTCTGCTTTAAATTTCGGTGAGTTATCATTAATATCCTGAACGCGGATATTTATTCGATGCAGCTCTAAAGGATTTCCAGCACAAGCTCCTGTTTAACGACACACGACGCCTTCTTGGCACAAAGCCCCTCTCTGTCCATCCTTTCTTGTACCAGCAGGTCTCCTGTATTCAGGTTTAAACCGCAGTATTTCACACCGTTATCCTCCGTGTCGATACGAGCCTTACGAGCAGACAGTCTGTCCAAATCCAGTCCCAGATCTTTAGCGATATTTCCGATCACAGATCCACGTTTCATCTCCTCCGGGATGGAGTAGCTCACGTCTCCGTTTGTGAAGCGCACGGCCAGGAAAACAAAAGCCAGGCCGCACTGCACCGTCACAGGGAACAGCCTCATGTTTGGAACAGATTCAGCTCAGACAGATGTGTAAAATTCAGAAAAGAGGAATTAAAATACGAAGGAATATTAACTCCAAAGTGCAGCGTGATGTGAGTCTCTTTGTTAAATCCACAGAGCAGCAGAGCGCTGTGTGTGCAGTCAGACTGAAGGGTGGAGAGCGGACACGTCTGTTTATTCTGTGGAGCCATGGTGACACCACCTGTACGTTTGGAGATATAACAACTCACTATGTTTTATGAAAGCAGAGACGTGTTCAGCAATTATTTTACCAATGACAAAATGTTGTTTTTCTGTTTTTGTTTTTTTCTACTTTTCTCCAATGTCCCCCAAATACGTTAAAGTAACTAAAGACAAGGGTGGCCTGGCAACACAGCAACCTTACCATTTTAAAACGGAAACATGCAACTAAATCAATTTTTCTATCAAAACAAGTATATTTTTTATTGACATGACATTAGATATTTAACCACAGGTTGGTTACAAATAAGATAAACAGTGCAATAACAAAGCTAATAAGAATAATAATAATCTTGAATCTCCCACAAATCGGCCACTGCTACACTTATGAATAGGCTCCAACTTAAGTAAACTCCATTTTTATGAACAAATCAACTTTACAGCAAGTTACAGTGTTAACATACTTTTTACTGCTTTTCTTGGAGGGAATAGAGCTAATATACATTCTTCTTTTATTGTGAAATATGTTACTACAAACGAAGGCCTGTAAAAAAACAAACAGATAAAAAATTTGTGTCCTGTTTTAAATCTCAAGTATTGAAGAATAATTTAACATGCATAAGATCACACTTACAGAAGATATATATATATATAATATAATATATATATAAAAAAGCCAATGATTCCACCCTAAGTCTGACACGTATCTCGGTGCCTGTTTTCAACAAGTTTGGACTCTCTCTGGGGTATTTCAGTTCTGGAGAAATATATCAATTCACAACTTTCAAAGCACTTTTGAAACTTTTGAAGGACATCTTGACAACCAGTGCCAAGTACATGCAATGCATCTTTAAATGGTGGGAAAAAAGTGGAAGCTCAGAGGACCCGTGAAAAAACAAAGGACACTCAACTATTAGGATATAAAACCAGGCCAGTCTTGCTTTCAGGCAAGTGTGTTAAAAAATAATCACTAATCTTACCAACAAAACAGGATTCATCAAACAAAGGACAGCAAATTAAAATTTTGCATTTCTTAGAGAAGTGCTTGCCACCAAAACTCAAATATATACAGTATACTGCATAGTGCTGTCAAGAGATAAAAAAAAAGTGTGATTAATCAATCATGCTCTGTAATTAATTAATCTAGTTTTTAATTGCACCTAAAAATTGCTGAGAAACGCCCTCAACTTGAGGTATTTTCATTTAAATTACATTATTGTTGCAGAGCAAAACATTGATATATAACAAAGTGGCTTTATAAAGTCATTTATTGTTTGTTTTTAACAGACTAGAACAGATGCAGGCTTAACATTTACATTCCAGTTTTTGATATTTCCAAGGGCTACCTGTTATATTGACGTGTACTTTTGTCAATCTCCAAATAATAGAAAATAAATGAAATAAAACATCATATGCAGTGAGTAAGCACATCATAAACAGTAAGAACACTTTTCTGACACCAAACTTTGCTCTCTCTTCTTCTCCTGCAGGTAATAATATTTATCCAGTGAGTTTGTTCATTTGTCAAACATGGCGTGCTTGCAGCATGCGGCAGTTAGCACTGTCCGAGTGTCCGTGATAGCCGTGATAGTCAGTGCTCGCCGCTAACTTCAGGTGGTAGTGAAAGCTGCAAAGCCGCGGTGATCAGGCAAACTTTTTCTGTACAATTTGCACACAACAAGGCTTTAGTTTTCTATCCGGTATTTTCAAAAGCCAAATTAACATGAACGAAGCTGAGCAGCTCGGCAGTCTCGAGTCTTGTTATTGTAGTCTGTGCATCACTATTTTTGTATAGCGGGAACTCTTAAAATAAGAATGTTTCCGTGCTGTTAGGAGTGCTAAAAAATAGCGATTAACGTCATTTTTTTTTAGCGCGTTAATTTTTCCTGTAATTAATTAATCACAATTAATGCATTAATATGACAGCCCTAATACAGTTATATATATATATTAACATGGAACTCACCAAACTATTGTTTGAACAAACAGGCAAAACTGGATTTGTATGTTGTGTGATTGTGTGAATTAAATACAAGACTGCGCTAGGTACTTTAGTGAAATAACATATGTAAGCTGTAAAACCAAGAGAGTTACATCAAATTGCCAGGAAAAACTAATGAAATGTTTTTAATGCTTAAAGATCTCTTTTGGAAAAGTGTAAATACACCAGAAAGGGTTATTTAAGGACCTGTACTATGAAGTTGTATTTCCTCCTATCCTGCTAATGTCAAGCATTTATTCTGTGTGAGCTGTACTACGATGCTGGTTAACTTCTTACTGGGGTAAATCACCATGGTAACTTAGGCTAAACAACTGGCATGGTCGGGAGCAGGTTAAGAAGTGAATAAGATTTTAGTGAGTACAAAAGTCCCGCCTCCTGATCAATCAGTTCTCTTGGAAAATGACCTCCCCATTCTTAGAAGATCCTGTTTGGTGCATGGTACTGACAGCTGTGCTTAGGAACGAAAGAATATTAATTAATAAATGCAATCCTTTCACATGACATCCTTTAGTAAAGGTATAGATTTACATCTGATGGACTGGTCTAGTCAGCTGATGAAGCCTGCGTAAGGCGCTCTCTGTTTCCACCAACAGATATAGTCATTCATTCTTTCATTAATTCATATGTTAGCACTGCTGACATCCTCAGCAGGAACATACAGCAGTTGTGCTGCTATACACAAAGTGTGGAGGGCCCTATGAAATAAAATAGGCAATTTAAACTACATATAATGTCCACCTTATGATGTAGGCTGACTGAACAGTATAAACTGAATGCCACATGTCCACTTCACAGGGTTCACTGAGTCATTGCAGTAAAACAATGTACTCTCATCCCAGTGTGTGAGAAATTGAGGCAGACAAGGTGATTAAAACTTGTCTGTGAGGCAATACATTTGAACTGGCTGATCAAAACACTGTCTGTTCATCATCTGATAAATAAATATAAATTATGTCACAATTTTACAGATTAACAGTGTTGGCAGCTTCCTGCTTGCATTCCTTCCTTCCTGCTTTTGTTGCAGCAACTGTGTTGTTTTTGGTCTGAATTATGGATTTTAATTCATCATATTTTTAAACAATTATTGCTCGTGATGTATGTTGTTCTGCATGGTTTCTCAGTGTTTGTGAGTGGTCAGAGGATGTGATCTCTGCCCCCTTTTTGTGAACGTGCACGCAGCCAGGCTGAATTCATCTAGGTGAACGTGTTCGTAACCTGATTCGTAGTACAGCTGCTCTGTGATAGTGAATGTTTGGTTAGGTAAAGCTCGCTAACTGAAAGATATCCAGGATATACTTATTCAGCTTCTCAATACAGGCTCTAAGAGAGAGAAGATAAGGCATCACCTAAAAGAGGTAACAGTAAATAATCACTTACCAAAAGGTGACATAAGAGCTCTTTGCATTTGCTATTTTAAAGTAAAAAAATATTTTGTAAATTCTCTGAAAGTTATATGCATTCATTAAATCATATGTTCATGACAATATGAAGTATATTAGAAGCAACATGCAGCAAAGCAATGACAGAGAAACTTGGACTTTTTACATGATATCTTAGTGAGAAGAACCTGATGATATTTAACAGCTATTTTACATTTTACATTTATCAATGCATATCTGTTTATCTATGATATATAATCAGGAAAGACAAGCTTGGAGCCACCAGCAGAACAACCAATACAAGATCGAGCCAGTAAACACAACATGAGAAAACCTCTACAACCCAAAAAAACAGCCTGTGTAATAATCACAAAACCAATCAAGTAACATTTTTGATCATAACTACATTATAATCCATTCTAACAAGAACTTTTAGGAACACAATAAACATCAGTATCCTTTATGATATGAAATAGAAAAAATTTACCTCAGTGTTTTAGTGAAATATATACAGGGACTTTACTTTCAAAGCAATCCACCTCAGTCATCTCATAGTCAATATTACCCTAAGGATACCAACTTATTAAATTGTCCCTTTTTTTCTCAGTTGTGTCTCACAAAAAGAAAAATCTGGACATTGTGAACATCCACCTGTTTTTCATAATTCATTCAAGCTGTTTCTCGTAAGAGTAAATGAAAGGCTTCTTCACTTAAAGAACAAATATCAAAACATATGAATGAAACAAAAGAGCTTCAGCACCATGGACAGATACACAAACACACAGCAGCTACAGTCAGAGAAAATATGTAATAAAAATAATAATAATAATAATAATAATAATAATAATAATAATAATAATAATAATAATAATAATAATAAAATAGAATGCTTGGTCGATATCTATATATAAGAATACAGTTTCTAATAAGGGTGTTTTTACACGTTACCGCAGATTTAACAAGACATTAACAAACACAAAATTCACATTGCGTCATTAGGTTGAGAAAAGTGTTCAAGGGTAAAATGTAATTATATAAAGATAACGCTATAGTCCTACCTCAGGAGAGCTGTCAGCACTTCCAAAAGCATCAGCAAAGTCTGATGGGCTTTTCCTCAGAGTCTGCTCAGCAGGCAGCGTGTTTGTCATTGTAAGAACTGACAAACTTACAGTCACTGTTCTAGATCCTGTTGTCAGGTAGGCGTCATAATTGTAGTGCTGCGTAAAAGTTCCTGTGCCGTCAACATCTGCGTAATTAGGAGGCAGATAAGCTCCAGGGATGGTAACTGCTCCATCAAACAACAGTTCTGGGCTTTCTCCTGCCGACAAAACCTCACACCCAGGATGATGATGATGAAGGTCAGGAAAAAGGTGGACACGGACACCAGCGCAATGATCAGATAAGAGGTCACTCTTGGAGTTTTTCTCATCATAAGTAAATGTCCTTCAGCTCTGGCACCTCAGCCAAGTTATCAGAAATCAGTAAATACATGGAGCAGGTGGCAGACAGAGAGTAGCTGTCCGTTGTCTTTCACTGAACACAATGAGCGTCTGTTTCATGCTGTCAGTCTCACAAATGTCCCTCTGTGTCCTGATCTCTCCACTGTGGACACCAATAGTGAACAGTCCTGGATCAGTGGACTTGACGATCTGATAGGAACAGCCAGGCGTTCTGCCCAGAGTCTGCGTCCACCGCGATCACTTGGACACCAGAGAGCCTCCGTGTGCAGCTTTGGGGACCAGCTCGGTCATGAAGAGGAGTTGCCCTCCGGGCGGGGTACAGTATCTGAGGAGGTTGTCATTCACATCTGATATGAACACACTGACGCTCACGTGCTGTCTCAGTGAGGAGAACCGTTGTCTCTGGCCATCAGCTGGACTTTAAAGCTCCTCAGCTGTTCATAATCAAAGACCTGACAGCGTGGATCACCCCCGTGTCTCCGTTACAGACACATAGGAGGACACCGGGAGCACCGTTCACCTCAGCAGCTAACAGAGAATAAATCACTGTACCGTTTTGTCTCCAGTCAGGGTCTCGAGCAGTGACGGAGCATAAAGTGGAGCCAGCTTTGTTATTCTCACTCACATATGCGCTGTACGACTCCTCCTCAAACACAGGTGGGTTGTCGTTGATGTCACCTACAGATAAGTGCAGACTTTTTAGAGGAGGACAGAGGTGGAGAGCCCTCGTCAGTGGCAATGATTGTAATGTTGTAATCAAGACACTACTTCACGGTCCAGCTGTCCTGTGCTCACCACAGAATAATAGTTTTTAATAGAGGGGACCAATTTAAAAGGGACACCCTGCTGGAGGGAGCAGCGGACCTGTCGGTTCTTCTCAGAGTCTCTGTCCTGCACGTTGATGATGCCCACCTCTGTACCAGGTGACACGTTCTCAGGAATGGGATTGGTCAGAGATTTTACATGAATCACTGGAGTGTTATCATTTACATCAGTGATGTCAATAATTAAAGTTGCATAGAAACTAATCCAAGTCCATCTTTAGCACTGATCTGTAATTCAAGATGACACCTCTCTCATAATCAATCATTCCAGCTACTCTAACTTCTCCAGTTTTAGAATTTAAATAAATGTGTCACTGTTTTCATCTGACACATGATCAACTCCATAAGTGATCTCACTGTTTTACACCATCATCTGCATCAGTAGCACTCACTGTGATCACCAGTGTATCTAAAGGAGAATTTTCAGGCAGACTGCTTTATAGACAGACTGACTGAACACTGGTGCATTATCATTAGCATCCAGCACAGTGACGTGTATGACTAACGTACCTGATCTCTGAGGAGAGCCGCCATCTAATGCGGTAAGCAAGAGCATCATTTCTTTTTTATCCTCTCGTCTAATTCTTTTTGTCTAAACTAACTCACAGTATTTCCGTCCACCTGCTTTTGTGTTCATATTTATTTAAAATGATCATTTTGCTGTAATGATAGCTCTGAACAGCATTTTCTCCGATGTCTCCGGCGTGCGCTCACCCAACAGAAACCGTTCGCCTTTGTCTGCTGATTCACGAATTTCAAATTTCAATGTATCCTCCTTAAATTGTGGTGAATTATCATTAATATCCTGAACGCGGATATTTATTCTATGCAGCTCTAAAGGATTTTCCAGCACGAGCTCCTGTTTAACGACACACGACGCCTCTTGGCACAAAGCCCCTCTCTGTCCATCCTTTCTTGTACCAGCAGGTCTCCTGTATTCAGGTTTAAACCGCAGTATTTCACACCGTTATCCTCCGTGTCGATACGAGCCTTACGAGCAGACAGTCTGTCCAAATCCAGTCCCAGATCTTTAGCGATATTTCCGATCACAGATCCACGTTTCATCTCCTCCGGGATGGAGTAGCTCACGTCTCCGTTTGTGAGGCGCACGGCCAGGAAAACAAAAGCGAGGCCGCACTGCACCGTCACAGGGAACAGCCTCATGTTTGGAACAGATTCAGCTCACACAGATGTGTATAATTCAGAAAAGGAAGTAAAATACGAAGGAATATTAACTCCAAAATGCAGCGTGATGTGAGTCTCTTTGTTAAATCCACAGAGCAGCAGAGCGCTGTGTGTGCAGTCAGACTGAAGGGTGGAGAGCGGACACGTCTGTTTATTCTGTGGAGCCATGGTGACACCACCTGTACGTTTGGAGCTATAACAACTCTAACTCAGTATATTTCAAAGCAGTGACTGTAAATTAAATGTTCCTCTCACTTTTAAAATGTTACATAAACCTAATGTAAACAACCTATAATCTACCGAATAAAAAAAAAAAAAAAAAAAAAACCTCAAATCTGATATGCTAAACTCATAATACAAATAAAAACATCAGACCTAAAATTCTCAGCTGTACTGACTTTCATGGTTAGAAAGTTATTCTGATTCAGCATTCTAAGAATGGATAAATAAAGTTATATTGTATTTGTTTGCAATTATCTTTGTTTAAGTGTCTGAAGTTTAAAAAAAGATATAACAACTGTAATATTTATTTTTTATTTTTTCAAGTTTTATTAAAGAAGATACGTGTTTAGTAGAAATAATCATGCATGTTTTTTTTTTTTTTTTTAATCTCACTCTACTCTTTATTCACTATCACTACAATGTCACTAAAAACCTTCCAAAATAGATGGTTTCTGTACAACGTCACTGCAGAAATGCGCACAGCAGGGGGCAAAAAGTGGCACATTTATCATTGTTTACAAGCGGACTGAAGCTAAACAATAACAAGGAGTTATTGTACCGTTAACTGCCAAAGACGGTCCGTCTCTCCAAACTTGTGTACATGGACGGTATTTCAAGAGGGAAGCCCCTCTCGGAGCATTGATACTGTCAGGTACTGTATATTGGCCTGAGGAATCTAATTCAAAATAACTCATATGGGTCACCTGCCCTCCCATTTTTCAATAGCAGTTTAGCATTCCAGTTGGTCTGCTGATGTCAGGTCCCTATAAGTTGATGGCTCATATAGATGTCAGGGGCTCAATAGTTCTGATCCACATATTCTGATGCTGTGTCTGAGTCTGCAGCTCTGTTGATTATTGATGGACATGTTTTTGAGTGTCTGGAAATCTTTCATTGTATTTGCTTAGTGAAGGAGGAAATGTATAGTTATAAGAGGTTATCACATGAGGGAGTCATTTTAAAATAACACATGATTTTATTAAAATGATTAGTATACATAAATATTGTATTGAAATATTACTTTTGCAGGGAAAATTTTGAATGGATTGGTGTATTTTTTGTAGTATAAAAATAGTATAGCCTATGTCTTTCTCCTGAAGCTTCAGTCGACTGGAGACAGTTATATGTAATAATTCACTTTAGTATCAGATGATTACACCATTTCACTCTCATGTAGACTACCATGTTTCGGGGTGTTGGTGTGTGATGGACTGAAGGAACTCTGTCAGGTGTTGGTAGCCTAAAGTTGATGTTTTTCATGTTTTTGTGGCTCAGCATTTATTCGGGACGTGTCGTAAAGATTTGGTTGGGATGTGGAGGCGACCTCCTCCTTGTTGCGTATTTGCGCCCAACAGTTCAACGTGGTACATGATTCTGTATGACAGCAACAAGAAGTGAGACTGGTGCGATGGATGTATTAGTAAAAATAAGTGAAATTGAGTTCACAATATCTAGTCTGAGACACACCCTGCCATGCCTGTGCATATAGCATGTAGCCTAATTCCCTGATGGTGCATCTTTACACCCTGTCTCTGGTTGAGCATGACACCTGCCTTCAAAACAACTTGTGTCATAAAACTTTCAGTATTTTACAACTACAAAGTACATCAATATACACGTCTATTTTATATCATATGCATTCCGATTCGTGATGCAATGAAAAAAAAAAGAGATATATTTTTTAATGAAATGACATTTAATGTAACTGAGGCATACTTTTAAACATTATGGCATCTACATTGATATAATTTCACTCTGAAGCAGGCCTTTGTTCCTGGTGCGCACACCTATCAGTTGTTACAAGAAACCGTTCATAACTCAGTATGTTTCAAAGCCAAGTTTTAAAATTAATTGTTTACACTGCAAACACTCCACTCCTTTCTCAACTGTCCCAATGTTAAAATGTTACAGAAACTTAATGTAAACAAGCCTTAATATAGGGAAAAACATCAAATTTGTTATGCTTGATTATACAACAAAAAAAGACATAAACCATAATCATTTCAGCTGTACCGACAAAGATTTAATTGTTAGAAACATAATCTGAGTCTGAAATATAATAAAAGCAGAAACCTAGAGCCACGAATAACGAACATAATAATGTATTTGTTTCGTAATAATCAGTAAATCTGTTTATAATTTAGACATTAAAAGAGTTACAATACCAAATACTTTAAGATGCCCTTCATATTTTTTTTTTCTTTTCTTGAAATCTATGTTTACTAAGTAGTGAACAGCTAATATACATTTGGCCACATTCAAAATCATGCAAATTAGATCATGTTTTCAAAAATGCTATGATATCAAATTTTGAAAATTATGCAAGAAACAAAAAGCTTTCAACATTTTTCCAAAGTTTACCATACACATTGCATAGAGCCTAATAACAAATTCAAAATGTAAAGGGTTGTTTTTTTTTTGTTCTTGAAAAAATAAAAGAAAATAAGTCAAACTACATCATTCAAATATCAAAGATTATTACTCAAGGATATTAGAAAAAAAAGAGTTTAAAAAAAGATGTGGTTGTTGCCAATATTGTTCCCCTTTATACTCTCACAATACACTTAATCAAGTCTAAAAACATGCTGCAAATACACAGAAAATAGCAGAATGAACTATGAATATTTTTTGTTGTAAAGTAATACAACTACAGATTTCCAACACAAGACCAATTCAGGCAGAGTAAGTATTATGTTTAAACAGAAAAAATCAGCTAAAAATGTCATAAAATCGGCTGACCACTGAAAAACTAACCTAAATGTTAAAACAGGATTTGTTGACCAAAAATAAACATAAATTGGGGGCTTGTCCGGCCAACCTTATACAGGGCCGTCGTCCCAGCGTCCATCCTCTAAACTACAAAACACTAAACTACATGAACACAAAAACAGGATACCAGAAATCTCCAGTCCAAACTAAAATAAACTCACAAAGACAAAGAGTGGGGAGTATAGAAGAACTCTCCCCAGATGTCTGCTGCTGGTCTGATGTTGTGCCTTCTTCCTTCTGGTCCTCTCAGCTTTTTATACAGCTCTTCCTCCCTCTCATCCAGATTACTGATCAGGTGTGTTAGGAGAGAGGCGGAAGGGCAGGCTGAGAGGCCATGAGGCACCAGCCGTAACAACTATACTCCTCGAAAAAATTTAACACAAACATCTAGATATTGTTCTCAAAGATTGTTGTTTAAAAGTAAAAGTTAAAATTTGCAGTTATTTGAAGATCCTTCTTTTCGGGTTAAGCAGAAGATGTCAAAACGTAACAAGCATTATGGACTTGTGAGAGTCAAGCATTCACAACTATGCCCTTAGGTCGCCTCTGTGTTATTGTAAAACAGAATTTGCACTGTTGATGAGCTCTGGTTAAACTGGGCAAAGATAGGGTAGTTATACCCTGTTATGACAAAAAAATCCACTAATGGATGTTGTGCCAATATATATTTAGAAATAAGTTTTTAATTGAAAAATACACATCAATGACCAAAGAAGTTATACGCCTACCTCAGCAAAGCTGAAGAATAAAAAAGAGCACAAGTTTCAACACCAGAAATTACAATTCAAGGGAAACCTTTAAGTATATATGTGCAGCCCTAAAAGTGTCAACAAAACTTATTGCTATCTGAACCACAAGCACATGAAACAGTGTCAACCCAAAAATGTTAGTGAAAGTGCAGAAAGACACATGAACACATGAGAAGACACCATGTCCTACCTCGGGAGAGCTGTCAGCACTTCCAAAAGCATCAGCAAAGTCTGATGGGCTTTTCCTCAGAGTCTGCTCAGCAGGCAGCGTGTTGTCATTGTAAGAACTGACAAACTTAAAGTCACTGGTTCTAGATCCTGTTGTCAGGTAGGCGTCATAATTGTAAGTGCTGCGTAAAGTTCCTGTGCCGTCAACATCTGCGTAATTAGGAGGCAGATAAGCTCCAGGGATGGTAACTGCTCCATCAAACAACAGTCTGGGCTTTCTCCTGCGACAAAACCTCACACCCAGGATGATGATGATGAAGGTCAGGAAGAAGGTGGACACGGACACCAGTGCAATGATCAGATAAGAGGTCAGCTTGGAGTTTTTCTCATCATAAGAAATGTCCTTCAGCTCTGGCACCTCAGCCAAGTTATCAGAAATCAGTAAATACATGGAGCAGGTGGCAGACAGAGAGGGCTGTCCATTGTCTTTCACTGACACAATGAGCGTCTGTTTCATGCTGTCAGTCTCACTAATGTCCCGCTGTGTCCTGATCTCTCCACTGTGGACACCAATAGTGAACAGTCCCGGATCAGTGGACTTGACTATCTGATAGGACAGCCAGGCGTTCTGTCCAGAGTCTGCGTCCACCGCGATCACTTTGGACACCAGAGAGCCTCCGTGTGCAGCTTTGGGGACCAGCTCGGTCATGAAGGAGTTGCCCTCCGGGGCGGGGTACAGTATCTGAGGAGGGTTGTCATTCACATCTGATATGAACACACTGACGCTCACGTTGCTGCTCAGTGGAGGAGAACCGTTGTCTCTGGCCATCAGGTGGACTTTAAAGCTCCTCAGCTGTTCATAATCAAAGGACCTGACAGCGTGGATCACCCCCGTGTCTCCGTTAACAGACACATAGGAGGACACCGGGGCACCGTTCACCTCAGCAGCTAACAGAGAATAAATCACTGTACCGTTTTGTCTCCAGTCAGGGTCTCGAGCAGTGACGGAGCATAAAGTGGAGCCAGCTTTGTTATTCTCACTCACATATGCGCTGTACGACTCCTCCTCAAACACAGGTGGGTTGTCGTTGATGTCAGCTACAGATAAGTGCAGACTTTTAGAGGAGGACAGAGGTGGAGAGCCCTCGTCAGTGGCAGTGATTGTAATGTTGTAATCAGACACTACTTCACGGTCCAGCTGTCCTGTGCTCACCACAGAATAATAGTTTTTAATAGAGGGGACCAATTTAAAAGGGACACCCTGCTGGAGGGAGCAGCGGACCTGTCGGTTCTTCTCAGAGTCTCTGTCCTGCACGTTGATGATGCCCACCTCTGTACCAGGTGACACGTTCTCAGGAATGGGATTGGTCAGAGATTTTACATGAATCACTGGAGCGTTATCATTTACATCAGTGATGTCAATTATTAAAGTTACATAGGAAGACAGTCCCAGACCATCTTTAGCACTGATCTGCATTTCATATGAAGATTCCTTTTCATAATCAATTGCTGCAGCTACTCTAACTTCTCCAGTTTTAGAGTTTATTGTAAAAATTTGGTTTTCATCTGCATCATGATTAAATTTATATTTAACGTCTCCATTAATTCCATCATCAGCATCAGTAGCACTCACTGTGATCACCAGTGTATCTAAAGGAGAGTTTTCAGGCAGACTGGCTTTATAGACAGACTGACTGAACACTGGTGCATTATCATTAGCATCCAGCACAGTGACGTGTATGACTACAGTACCTGATCTCTGAGGAGAGCCACCATCTAATGCGGTAAGCAAGAGCATCATCTCTTTTTTATCCTCTCTGTCTAATTCTTTGTCTAAAACTAACTCACAGTATTTCTGTCTTCCTGTTTTTGAATTTACATTTAATTTAAAATGATCATTTTGCTGTAATGAATAGCTCTGAACAGCATTTTCTCCGATGTCTCCGTCGTGCGCTTCATCCAATGGAAACCGTGCACTTTTGTCTGCTGATTCACTGATTTCCAATTTGATATTTTCAGCTGTAAATTTCGGTGAATTATCATTAATATCCTGAACGCGGATATTTATTCGATGCAGCTCTAAAGGATTTTCCAGCACGAGCTCCTGTTTAACGACACACGACGCCTTCTTGGCACAAAGCCCCTCTCTGTCCATCCTTTCTTGTACCAGCAGGTCTCCTGTATTCAGGTTTAAACCGCAGTATTTCACACCGTTATCCTCCGTGTCGATACGAGCCTTACGAGCAGACAGTCTGTCCAAATCCAGTCCCAGATCTTTAGCGATATTTCCGATCACAGATCCACGTTTCATCTCCTCCGGGATGGAGTAGCTCACGTCTCCGTTTGTGAGGCGCACGGCCAGGAAAACAAAAGCGAGGCCGCACTGCACCGTCACAGGGAACAGCCTCATGTTTGGAACAGGTTCAGCTCAGACAGATGTGTAAAATTCAGAAAAGAAAGTAAAATACGAAGGAATATTAACTCCAAAATGCAGCGTGATGTGAGTCTCTTTGTTAAATCCACAGAGCAGCAGAGCGCTGTGTGTGCAGTCAGACTGAAGGGTGGAGAGCGGACACGTCTGTTTATTCTGTGGAGCCATGGTGACACCACCTGTACGTTTGGAGATATAACAACTCACTATGTTTTATGAAAGCAGAGACGTGTTCAGCCTTTATTTTAACAGTAGATGACAAAAATCATGTATTTTTTTCCTTTGTTGTTTTTCTACTTTTCTCTATTATTCCAATACGTAAAAGTAACTAAAGAAAAGACAATGGTTGGCCTGGCAACATAACTACCTTAGAATTTTTAAATCAAAAACATGCAACTAAATAATTTTTTTTCTTTCAAAACAGGAGTATGTTTTATTCACATGACATCAGATTTTTAAACACAAGTTAGTAACAAATAATAATAATAATAATAATAATAATAATAATAATAATAATAATAATAATAATAATAATAATAATAATAGTGGCTTTCCCACAGTTGGGCTATTGTTACACTTTTAAAGGATCCAGCATAAGTGAACACCTTTTTCATCCATTTAATTAACATAGCAACTTTACAGCAGTTACAGAATAACTATGTTTACTATTTTCAATGGTGGGGAATATGAGAGCAAATCTACATTATTATTTGACTGTACAATCTATTACTGCCAACCAAGGCCTACAAAAACAAAACAAACAAAAAAGACACACTGATAATTCTCTCTGTGTCCTGTTTTAAATCTTGTGTATTGATGAGTAGTTTAGCATGCATAAGATCGTATATACAGAAGATGTATATACAGTATATACATATATATATACAGATGATTCTAACTACAATAATTGCAATAAAAACCTAATAATTGTCATTGCAGCTCAGTGGAGTCAAGGTTAGCATCTCTGTCTGGAGCAAGAAGGCTAAGCCAACGATTCAACTCTCAAGTCTGGCACTCAATAATAATAATAACTCATCAATTTTATATAGCGCTTTTTGGACACTCAAAGTCGCTTTACAGAATGAAGGGATTATTCTTTCACTTCACACTTAGTGGTGGTAAGCTACTATTGTAGCCACAGCTGCACTGGGGCATGACTGACGGAGGCAAGGCTGCCATAGTGCGCTATCGGCCCCTCCGAACACCACCAACTCTCACTCACATTACATTCATAGGCAATGTGGGTGAAGGGCCTTGCCCAAGGACACCTTGGTGTCTGTTTTTAACAAGTTTGGTCTCTCTCTGGGCATTTTGGTATCGGAGAAATATATAAATTCACAGTTACAAAAGCAGTACAGTATATTTGCTTTAAAATGATATGTTATATAGCTGTACTGAAAAGTCATCATTGCAGCTGTATAGGAACACCTTTGCAGAAAGTATCAAAAAAATTACAGAATAGAAGGAACTGAAAATATGGATAAACATTTAATGAGACTGGATCGCATCAATGAAAAAAGCAGATGACATCATATACTTAACAATTAAACATGATTGTATGAGTTTGAGTGTAAATATTCATCAAGAACAAACAATAATCCATTCTGATAGGTTTGATAACTTGTATTCCTGGGTGCTTATCTTCAACGGCTAAAAAGGTGTAGCAAATGCAAGAAAGAGACAAAGGATTAACAAAGGTTTCACCACATAAATCCAGCTAAACTGATCAACAAGCGAAGCCATTTCAGGAAAGGACCCCTTTTTATCCATGTGCAATTAAAAAACAATTTTGAAGGACATTTTGACAACCATTGCCAAGTACATGCAATGCATCTTTTGATGGTGGGAAAAAAGTGGAAGAGCAGACGAAACCCACGAAAAAACAAAAGACCCTTGACGATTAGGATATGAAATCAGGGCAGTCATGCTTTAAGGCAGATGGGGAACAACTAAATCACTAATCTTACCAACAAAACAGATTTTATCAAAGAAAGGACAGTAAATTAAAACTTTAGATTTCCTAGAGAAGTGTTTGCAGCCAAAACTCAAATAAGAAACATGATGCAAAACTTCAAACAAACTTTTCTTACGACTTATTAAAAAGATTACACCAACACAACATACATATTTTATATATATATATAACATTATGGAACCGTGTCCACCAAACTCTTGATTAAACAAACACGCGAAACCGGAATCACCAGGAGAACTAATAAAATGTCTTTAATGCTTAAAGATCTCTCTTCATGAAAGTGTAAATACACAAGAAAGGGGTTTTTAAGGGCCTGTACTACAAAGCCGGATTTCCTCATATCCTGCTAAATTCCTTGATTTATTCTGTGTGTGCTATACTGCTGGTTAACTTTTTACCAGGGTAAATCACATTGGGCTGAGCAACTAACATAGTTGGGAGCAGGTTAAGAAGTGGAGAAGATATTAGCGAATTCAAAACTCCCTCCTCCTGACAAATTAGTTCTTTTGGAAAACATCCCCATTGGTAGAAGATCCTGGTTGGTACAGATCTGACAGTTGTGTTTAGGAACGAAATAATATTAATACCAATTACATCCTTTAGGAAAGATATAGATTTACATCTGATGGACTGATCTACAGTCAGCTGATGAAGCTTGAGTAAGGCGCTCTTCCGCCAACAGATACAGTCATTCATTCTTTCATTCATTCACATGTTAGCAATGCTGACATCCTCAGCCGAAAAATGCAGCAGTTGTGCTGCTATATACAGTGTGATAGGCGCTGTGAAATAATACAGGCAATATTAAACACAAATAATGTCCACCTTATGATGTAGGCTGACTGAACGGTTTATACTGAATACCACATGTCCCCTTCACAGGGTTCACTGAGTCATCGCAGTAAAACAATGCGCTCTCATCCCAGTATGTGAGAAATTGAGGCAGACTACGTGAATAGAAACTTGTCTGTGCTGTAATAAATGTAAACTGGCTGAGCAGAACGCTGTTTGTTTATCATCTGATGAATTAATATTGTATATTGTCACAATTTTACGCATTAACAGTGTTGGTAGCTTCCTGCCTGCATTCCTTCCTTCCTGCTTTTGCTGCAGCAACAGTGTTGTTTTTGGTCTGAATTATGGATTTTAAATCGTCATATTTTTAAACAATTATTCCTCAATTGTGATGCAAGTTACTCTACACGGTTTCTCCGTGTTTAATTTATGTCAGATGCTGCATTATTTCTTATGAACGTGCGCGCAGCCAGGATGAAATCACCTGGCTTAAGTGAACGTGTTCATAACCTGCTTCGTAGTACAGAGTACAGAAAAACCTAATGATATTTAACAGCTATTTTGCATTTTAAATTCATCATTGTATATCTGTTTATCTATAAGATACTGCACAATTAGGACAAACAAGCTTGAAGCCACTAGCAGAACAACCAATCCCAGCTCGAGCGAGTAAACACAACATGATAAACAGCCAATACTCAATAATTTCATAGTAAATACAGCCCTAAGGATACCAACTTATTTCACAATGTAGATTTCTCCCATATTTTAGTCTGTTGTGTCTTACAAAAAGAAAAATGTGGACATTGTGAACATCTAGTGTTTTTCAAAATGGTACTTGAAAGGCTTATTTACTTAAAATATGAAGTATACTTTAACTTCAAATGAAAAATAAAATATTGATACATGTGAATAAAATAAATAGCTTCAGTATTACACAGATACACAAGGAACACTGCCGCTTCAGTCAGTAAAAAAAGACACTAAAATAGAACGCTTGGTTGATATCTATATCAATCTGAGCAGTGTTCTAATAGGGATGTTTTTATACGTTACCGCAGATTGCGCATGACATTGTTGAAGTACAAAATTCAGATTGTGTCATTTAATTGGAAAAGTGGTCGAGGGTTAAAAATGTAATTATATAAAGAAAACACTATAATCCTACCTCAGGAGAGCTGTCAGCACTTCCAAAAGCATCAGCAAAGTCTGATGGGCTTTTCCTCAGAGTCTGCTCAGCAGGCAGCGTGTTGTCATTGTAAGAACTGACAAACTTAAAGTCACTGGTTCTAGATCCTGTTGTCAGGTAGGCGTCATAATTGTAAGTGCTGCGTAAAGTTCCTGTGCCGTCAACATCTGCGTAATTAGGAGGCAGATAAGCTCCAGGGATGGTAACTGCTCCATCAAACAACAGTCTGGGCTTTCTCCTGCGACAAAACCTCACACCCAGGATGATGATGATGAAGGTCAGGAAGAAGGTGGACACGGACACCAGCGCAATGATCAGATAAGAGGTCAGCTTGGAGTTTTTCTCATCATAAGAAATGTCCTTCAGCTCTGGCACCTCAGCCAAGTTATCAGAAATCAGTAAATACATGGAGCAGGTGGCAGACAGAGAGGGCTGTCCGTTGTCTTTCACTGACACAATGAGCGTCTGTTTCATGCTGTCAGTCTCACTAATGTCCCGCTGTGTCCTGATCTCTCCACTGTGGACACCAATAGTGAACAGTCCCGGATCAGTGGACTTGACTATCTGATAGGACAGCCAGGTGTTCTGTCCAGAATCTGCGTCCACCGCGATCACTTTTGACACCAGAGAGCCTCCGTGTGCAGCTTTGGGGACCAGCTCGGTCATGAAGGAGTTGCCCTCCGGGGCGGGGTACAGTATCTGAGGAGGGTTGTCATTCACATCTGATATGAACACACTGACGCTCACGTTGCTGCTCAGTGGAGGAGAACCGTTGTCTCTGGCCATCAGCTGGACTTTAAAGCTCCTCAGCTGTTCATAATCAAAGGACCTGACAGCGTGGATCACCCCCGTGTCTCCGTTAACAGACACATAGGAGGACACCGGGGCACCGTTCACCTCAGCAGCTAACAGAGAATAAATCACTGTACCGTTTTGTCTCCAGTCAGGGTCTCGAGCAGTGACGGAGCATAAAGTGGAGCCAGCTTTGTTATTCTCACTCACATATGCGCTGTACGACTCCTCCTCAAACACAGGTGGGTTGTCGTTGATGTCAGCTACAGATAAGTGCAGACTTTTAGAGGAGGACAGAGGTGGAGAGCCCTCGTCAGTGGCAGTGATTGTAATGTTGTAATCAGACACTACTTCACGGTCCAGCTGTCCTGTGCTCACCACAGAATAATAGTTTTTAATAGAGGGGACCAATTTAAAAGGGACACCCTGCTGGAGGGAGCAGCGGACCTGTCGGTTCTTCTCAGAGTCTCTGTCCTGCACGTTGATGATGCCCACCTCTGTACCAGGTGACACGTTCTCAGGAATGGGATTGGTCAGAGATTTTACATGGATCACTGGAGCGTTATCATTTACATCAGTGATGTCAATAATTAAAGTTGCATAGGAAGACAATCCCAGACCATCTTTAGCACTGATCTGCATTTCATATGAAGATTCCTTTTCATAATCAATTGCTGCAGCTACTCTAACTTCTCCAGTTTTGGAGTTTAAGAAGAAAACTTCCTTCTCACCTACATCATCAAATAAATAAGTGACTTCAGAATTACTCCCCTCATCAGCATCAGTAGCACTCACTGTGATCACCAGTGTATCTAAAGGTGAGTTTTCAGGCAGACTGGCTTTATAGACAGACTGACTGAACACTGGTTTATTATCATTAGCATCCAGCACAGTGACGTGTATGACTACAGTACCTGATCTCTGAGGAGAGCCGCCATCTAATGCGGTAAGCAAGAGCATCATCTCTTTTTTATCCTCTCTGTCTAATTCTTTGTCCAAAACTAACTCACAATATTTCCTTCCACTCCCTTTTGACTGTATATTTAATTTAAAATGATCATTTTGCTGTAATGAATAGCTCTGAACAGCATTTTCTCCGATGTCTCCGTCGTGCGCTTCATCCAATGGAAACTGTTCTCCTTTGTCTGCTAATTCACTGATTTCAAATTTTATAGTTTCTGCTCTAAATTGTGGTAAATTATCATTAATATCCTGAACGCGGATATTTATTCGATGCAGCTCTAAAGGATTTTCCAGCACGAGCTCCTGTTTAACGACACACGACGCCTTCTTGGCACAAAGCCCCTCTCTGTCCATCCTTTCTTGTACCAGCAGGTCTCCTGTATTCAGGTTTAAACCGCAGTATTTCACACCGTTATCCTCCGTGTCGATACGAGCCTTACGAGCAGACAGTCTGTCCAAATCCAGTCCCAGATCTTTAGCGATATTTCCGATCAACAGATCCACGTTTCATCTCCTCCGGATGGAGTAGCTCACGTCTCCGTTTGTGAGGCGCACGGCCAGGAAAACAAAAGCGAGGCCGCACTGCACCGTCACAGGGAACAGCCTCATGTTTGGAACAGATTCAGCTCAGACAGATGTGCAAATTTCAAAAAGGAATTACAATTAGATTAAAAAGAATAAAACGGATTATTAACTCCAAAATGCAGCGTGATGTGAGTCTCTTTGTTAAATCCACAGAGCAGCAGAGCGCTGTGTGTGCAGTCAGACTGAAGGGTGGAGAGCGGACACGTCTGTTTATTCTGTGGAGCCATGGTGACACCACCTGTACGTTTGGAGATATAACAACTCTAACTCAGTATATTTCAAAGCAGCGACTGTAAATTAAATGTTCCTCTCCCTTTTTAATTGTCAATTTTAAATTGTTACAGAAACCTAATGTAAACAACCTAAAATATACCGAATAAAAAAAAAAAAAAAAAAAAACTCAAATCTGATATGCTAAACTCAAATTACAAATAAAGACATCAGACCTAAAATTCTCAGCTGTACTGACTTTCAGGGTTAGAAAGATATTCTGATTCAGCATTCTAAGAATGATTAAATGAATTAATATTGTATTTGTTTGCAATAGGCAGAGATTATCTGTATTTAAGTGTCTTTGAAGTTTAAAAAAAGAAAATGCAAAGAGTCAGATACCCTTATAAAGTGTCTATTGCAGAAATATCGATAAAGAAAACTAGTAAAGAAACAAAAATATATGTTAGAAGTAAAAACATATATATAGTAGGACTACAACATTAATATGTGCAGAACAGATTAGTTAAAAAAAACACTGACATTAAACTTTGAAAAGTGCACAGTACACATATAAAAGCATGTTACAAACATAACATTAACTACCAGAAATTAATAAGAAATAAAATCAATTCACATCGGCAAAAAACCAGGACACATTCAAAGAGAGATTGAATTGGTTCTCCTCTCTGAATAGAGGTTAATTTAATGACATTTAAAAAAAATAAAAGTAAAAAAAACAGCTGACTTCCATCAAACCAACAGGCAGAGTCAGCTGAAAATGTAAAAAGTCGTAAACCTGAGAAACAAGTTAAATTTGAATTTTCTGAGTAGCTTCACACACACCTACATGTTCAATAACTGTGTAAGAGCACAAAGTACTCACCTTAAATGGCAGAATAATTAGATATTAAAGGATATCATGTTTAGCTCCTTTAAACAAATACTCAAGTGACCATCCAAAAGTCGAAATTATGCTTTGGAAAAGGAAATTAAATACGTAAATATGTTCACATATATATATATATATATAGCCAGAATGATGAGAAACTAAACTGTGAACAAAAGGCAATCTTCCCTACAACTTTAAACCCAGTGACCAACAGCGTGTTTATCGTGAACACAATGCAATGTTAAATCTATTTATCTATCTATATATATCTATCGATATATCTTTCTATAAAGCAAGGAATCTCTGTCTGGCTGTGTGTGTGTGTTCCTCAAATATCTCCGCAAATCAGGCTCAGAGACTTTCAACATGGCTGCTGCTTGGTTCAAAGGTGTGCAATGTCGGATTTGTTTGGACTGCAATGATATCGTTAATTAATTATTTCATAAAATTGTCCAGCTGAGCGGACAATTTTAAGAAATTTTAGAACTCATGACATCATCACTATGGATGGAGCCTTTACTGGTTTTGATCACGCGGCACAGTTGGCCGGGTTAGAGGCAGCCTGTGGGCGCACCAGAGCCAATCACTCTGTGGGCAATAAAGCTCCCATCTAAACCATCCACGAAAAAGCTACTTAACCTCCCATTTTTTTATAGCAAAACATACTTCCTACGGGCACTGCACTAGTCGAGACAAAAACAACTTTGTCAAAATGTCTAAAAATCGAAGCACCTAAGATGTTAAGAACACTTGATTTCAAAATAAAGACTTTTCCATTATTTTAGGTTAATGTTGAAGACAACTAACAAAATGTTTTCTAGTGTGCACTTACTGATAAAGGATCAATTTTATTTTATCAATTTTCTCATTTTAATACACAACCATGTGTTAATTATTTTCATGTCTTACTGAGAAATCCTGATCTATGAGCAATAAGAAAATAACTGGGGACAACCGTGGCTGAGTGGTACAGTGGGTTGTTCAATAACTGAAGGGTTGGGGATTCGAATCCCGCGCTCGCCAAGTCATTGTTGTTGGCAAGGCACTTAACCCACATTAGTGCCTTGCACAACCAACACTGTGTGAATGAGTGTTGGTGTTGGTGGTGGTCAGACGGACCGATGCCGTACTATGCAGCTTCTCTTCTGTCAGTCTGTCCCAGGGCAGCTGTGGCTCCAACAGTAGTTTACCACCACTGTGTGTGGAGTAAAATAATAATGCACAGAGCGGTTTGAGTGTCAATGAAAAAGCCTTATATAAATTCAACGCATTATTAACCGTGGTTAACAAAAAACTACAAAATACATACCAAATTAGGTGGGAAGGAGAGGGGGAAAAATTACATAAATAAAAATACTCTCAATGAAGTAAAATGTAGCCTACATTTTTGTCTTTAAAATATATTTTGCTGCAACAAAAACACATTTTTGAGTAGGGGTTGAACGACTTCATGATTTTAAAGGTCGACTTTATGTGCATAGTAATCATGTCGACTTCGACTAGTCGATGAAGTCACCAAGAGCCAAAGCCGAGCTGAGTGCCGGTGTTCTGTGACCCAAAAAAATCTGTGAACGCAGGTGGCAACAGTTTTAACCCCTGCAACTTCTCGGTGGACATTTACTCCACCTTAAACACGCTTGTAATTCTTCTTTAATTTGCATGAACTTCACCCACCGGCGCGTCACATTTAAAGGGGAGTAAATATCTCCTTAATAGCTACGAAGAGGTTTACGCAGTTGACGTAGTCTGTGACCAGAAAAAATCTGTGACCTCTGTCGCTTCTCGGCGGTAAAGAAGAAGAGTGCTACAACTATGACTATCTGAAATCTGACACCAGATTCTGAAAAATTAAAGCCTCTACTTTCATTTCTGTTTCTGGCTTGTTTCATTCTCCTGTAATCAGCCATTGAATAGAGCAAGTTTTACACAAATTTTCAGTTTCAGAGCAAAAAGCTGAGAAAACAGCCTTTTTTAAAAAAACCCTGTCAGTGACTTTAAAGCTACTTTTTTTTTTTTTTTTTGCTTTAGTGACAACTAACATCTGAACATTGTTTTCTTATATAAAACAACAACAAAAACCACAGACTCAACTTCCTCTTCCTCCCGACACGCAGAGCTGACCCATTGGCCCGGTTAGTTGATGGTTTTATCTCACAATCGCAACATTATCAAAAATCCACTCAGGTCCACGCATGTTCTGTGTTAGTAGTGGCGCTGTGAGCTGCTGGATACTTCACAATATCACTTCATATCGCCATAATCTCCCTTGTACCTGCTTCTTCCTCCTTAGCTAAGAAAGCGTTAGTGGCTGATCTGACATCTAAAGGTGCACTGCTGCCACCTTCAGGGCACCAGTTGGTCACTACATCACATTACAGCTTAGATATTGATGAGGGACCTCCGCCAGGGTGTATTCTAGTAATCTACGTGAAAAAACATAAATGACAAGTTTTGTTGTAAATGACATTGAGCGTTTGGATTTGAAATGACAAATTATCTCATTAATGGCACTGAGTGTGTTAAGAAGCTATTTGCTCCCCCAGGGAGTGGTGGCCAAGTGGTTAAGGACGCTGGCTTGTAATTGGAGGGTTGCCGGTTCAAGCCTCACCTGGGCCATCACTGTGGGATGTTAAGCTCCCCAGGCGCCGCAAAAATGGCTGCCCACTGCTCCTCAGGGATGGGTTAAATGCAGAGGACAAATTCCATTTATGTAACAACATTACATGGCCAATTAAAGGCGAAAGCCCCAATTTAATCTTAAAAATGATCCACCGGTGGGTGTAGTAAATGCAGACTGGAAAAGAATTACAAACGTGTTTAAGGGGGAGTAAATGTCCGCTGAGAAGCCGCAGGGGTTGGAACTTTTGACACCTCCGGTCACAGATTTTGGCACAACAGCGGTCTTCCCACGCTAACGGAGCCTCCGTCCTGCGCTGCTGATTTTATCCAGATCTACTTAGCACACAGACATGTCACCACTACAACTAACGTTAGCATGTATATTAGCCGTAGTATCTGCCTACCAGCTGCATTTGAGCACAAACCAGGAAGGAGCGAGAAACACTTGATATTGTGCTGACTTGCCGTGCAGGGGTACTAAGACCCTCGTTTGTTATGCTGCGCCGCCATCTTTGGCAAAAGTCAGGTACTGCGACGAGTCGACGTCACGTGGACAGAGTCACCAGACAACACCAAAGTCGATTAATCGACTAGTCTGTCTGAGTAAAAAAAAAAACAAATTTGTGTACAATATAACTATGTAAAGATTATATCTTTACATAGTTATAATCTATATATAAGAAGATTTGTCTGATACAGTAATTTGATTTTTAAGCAATTTACAATCTAACACGAACATTATCAGAAATTGAGGAAATAATCATACATGAGTAGAGTAATTAATATTGGTCCTATGACCAACACAACACACTAAATTAAGTGCTAATATACAAGATAAAAACTGATTATAATGAATTGAGACTTAACCTATTACAAGACCTTGCCTGTATGAGAACCAAAACAAATCAAATGTGATAATGTAAAAATGTTTCGCGCAAAAAGCATTTTATGCAAATAATGATACCAAAGGCTTCCCAAAACAAGAAATGACTCAGACAATTTCAATGCATCAAAGATTCAAAAGTAAAATTAAGTAATCAATGAACCAAGTGGAAAAAAATGAGCCCTAAAAGACAAGGCAAGGAAAATGTATGTGTATAGCGCATTTCATATACTCAAAGCAACTCAACGTGCATTACATAGGGTTATGCAACCAAAAGCACTCAACAGCTTAAAATCAATAAAAACCTTAAAGTCAGCAACAAAAAAAAAACAAAAAAAAAAAACACTTAAAATCATCAACAAATACATTACATCAATAAAAACATGACCAAAAATCTCTCTCAATCATACGCAGTAGAGAAAAAAGTGCCTTTAACTTTGATTATAAAATGTTCACATTGGATGCTGACTTCAGCTCTGCTGGCAGTTTGTTCCACTTCTTTGCAGCATAACAACTAAAAGCAGCATCACCATGTTTACTGTGAACTCTGGGCTCCACTATCTGACCTGTGTCTATAGATCTCAGAGACCTGCTGGGTTCATACCTGACTAACATGTCACTGATGTATTCTGGACCAAACCCATCACAGATTTATACACCAGCAGCAGAACTTTAAAGTCTATTTTGAGGCTGACTGGGAGCCAGTGTAAAGACTTTAAAACTGGAGTAATGTGTTCTGACCTCTTTGTTCTGGTTTAGACCCGAGCTGTAGCGTTCTGAACCAGCTGTAGATGTTTGATGCTCTCTTGGGCGATTCCTGTTAGAAGACCATTACAATAGTCCAGTCTACTGGAGATAAAAGCATGGACCAGTTTCTCATGATCTTTCTGAGTCATTAAACCTTTCACTCTGGATATTTTATTTAGGTGGTATAGAAGGCTGTTTTTGTGATAGATTTGATCTGACTGCTGAATGTAAGATCTGAGTCAATCAGAACCCCGAGGTTTTTGACTTGATCTTTAAAAGCTAAAAACCAAGAGACTCAAGATACTCGCTGCTAGCGGTCCTCTTTTCCTCGTAACCAAAGGCAATCACCTCTCTCTTGTCATGATTTAGTTGAAGGAATTTTTCAGTCATCCAGCATTTTACTTTTTCTAAGCAGTCACACAACACCTCAATGGAACCAAAGTCATCTGAGTTCATTGATAGATATAGTTGTGTGTCATGTGCACAATAAAGACAAAGGAAATAAAATAAAGAAGCAAAAATGACAAGGAAGTAAACATTTTGAACTCTTGAAGAAAATAATTTGATAAACTACAAAAAAGAAGAAAGTAATGAAAAAAGGGGGAAAAAAGCTGTTTAACAAGAAAAAAAGTTTACAAACTAGCATTACATTCCTCACTTTTTACTGTTAAAATAACAACTGGAGCCCAAAACTATTAAAAATGCTAAAACAAAACTTACAACAGGGCACTATAGTTATTTGAAATTTTGTGTGCCTACCTCAGAATAGCTGTCAGCTGTTAAAACCATGTCACTTGATAAAAAAAATATTTAAACTATCTTTTGGACTTAGACACTTTCAATATTTCAGTCGCATCCTCATAGAATTTTAAAAAATGTATTAAAAATAATAACAATAATTTAATGGCCAAAATAAAACAAAGATAGAGAAAAAATATTCAGTAAAAACATGTTTAAAAATTATTCAAATAGTGATTGAAATGATTGATAAAAATAAATAAATAGGAATAAAAATAAAAAAAATCACGGAGAAAACAGGCAGATACACAAGTGACCCACAACAGCTTCAGTCAGGGAAATAATGTAAAAATCAACCCAACTATGACAGTGTTAAAGAAAATCACATTGTGCACATCCTGTGAAGTGTTCAAACATTAAAAAAAACCACAATGCTGGTCCTACCTCAGGTGAGCTGTCAGCACTTCCAAAAGCATCAGCAAAGTCTGATGGGCTTTTCCTCAGAGTCTGCTCAGCAGGCAGCGTGTTGTCATTGTAAGAACTGACAAACTTAAAGTCACTGGTTCTAGATCCTGTTGTCAGGTAGGCGTCATAATTGTAAGTGCTGCGTAAAGTTCCTGTGCCGTCAACATCTGCGTAATTAGGAGGCAGATAAGCTCCAGGGATGGTAACTGCTCCATCAAACAACAGTCTGGGCTTTCTCCTGCGACAAAACCTCACACCCAGGATGATGATGATGAAGGTCAGGAAGAAGGTGGACACGGACACCAGTGCAATGATCAGATAAGAGGTCAGCTTGGAGTTTTTCTCATCATAAGAAATGTCCTTCAGCTCTGGCACCTCAGCCAAGTTATCAGAAATCAGTAAATACATGGAGCAGGTGGCAGACAGAGAGGGCTGTCCGTTGTCTTTCACTGACACAATGAGCGTCTGTTTCATGCTGTCAGTCTCACAAATGTCCCGCTGTGTCCTGATCTCTCCACTGTGGACACCAATAGTGAACAGTCCCGGATCAGTGGACTTGACTATCTGATAGGACAGCCAGGCGTTCTGTCCAGAGTCTGCGTCCACCGCGATCACTTTGGACACCAGAGAGCCTCCGTGTGCAGCTTTGGGGACCAGCTCGGTCATGAAGGAGTTGCCCTCCGGGGCGGGGTACAGTATCTGAGGAGGGCTGTCATTCACATCTGATATGAACACACTGACGCTCACGTTGCTGCTCAGTGGAGGAGAACCGTTGTCTCTGGCCATCAGCTGGACTTTAAAGCTCCTCAGCTGTTCATAATCAAAGGACCTGACAGCGTGGATCACCCCCGTGTCTCCGTTAACAGACACATAGGAGGACACCGGGGCACCGTTCACCTCAGCAGCTAACAGAGAATAAATCACTGTACCGTTTTGTCTCCAGTCAGGGTCTCGAGCAGTGACGGAGCATAAAGTGGAGCCAGCTTTGTTATTCTCACTCACATATGCGCTGTACGACTCCTCCTCAAACACAGGTGGGTTGTCGTTGATGTCAGCTACAGATAAGTGCAGACTTTTAGAGGAGGACAGAGGTGGCGAGCCCTCGTCAGTGGCAGTGATTGTAATGTTGTAATCAGACATTACTTCACGGTCCAGCTGTCCTGTGCTCACCACAGAATAATAGTTTTTAATAGAGGGGACCAATTTAAAAGGGACACCCTGCTGGAGGGAGCAGCGGACCTGTCGGTTCTTCTCAGAGTCTCTGTCCTGTACGTTGATGATGCCCACCTCTGTACCAGGTGACACGTTCTCAGGAATGGGATTGGTCAGAGATTTTACATGAATCACTGGAGCGTTATCATTTACATCAGTGATGTCAATAATTAAAGTTGCATATGAAGGCAGTCCCAGACCATCTTTAGCACTCATTTGCATTTCATAAGAGGATTCCTTTTCATAATCAATTGCTGCAGCTACTCTAACTTCTCCAGTTTTAGAGTTTAAAGTGAAAACTTGCTTCTCATCTGATACATCATCAAATAAATAAGTGACTTCACCATTAATTCCTTCGTCTGCATCAGTAGCACTCACTGTGATCACCAGTGTATCTAAAGGAGAGTTTTCAGGCAGACTGGCTTTATAGACAGACTGACTGAACACTGGTTTATTATCATTAGCATCCAGCACAGTGACGTGTATGACTACAGTACCTGATCTCTGCGGAGAGCCGCCATCTAATGCGGTAAGCAAGAGCATCATCTCTTTTTTATCCTCTCTGTCTAATTCTTTGTCCAAAACTAACTCACCATATTTCCTTCCACTCCCTTTTGACTGTATATTTAATTTAAAATGATCATTTTGCTGTAATGAATAGCTCTGAACAGCATTTTCTCCGATGTCTCCGTCTTGCGCTTCATCCAAAGGAAACCGTTCTCCTTTGTGTGCTGATTCTCTGATTTCAAATGTAATTGTTTCTGCTCTAAATTGTGGTGAATTATCATTAATATCCTGAACGCGGATATTTATTCGATGCAGCTCTAAAGGATTTTCCAGCACGAGCTCCTGTTTAACGATACACGACGCCTTCTTGGCACAAAGCCCCTCTCTGTCCATCCTTTCTTGTACCAGCAGGTCTCCTGTATTCAGGTTTAAACCGCAGTATTTCACACCGTTATCCTCCGTGTCGATACGAGCCTTACGAGCAGACAGTCTGTCCAAATCCAGTCCCAGATCTTTAGCGATATTTCCGATCACAGATCCACGTTTCATCTCCTCCGGGATGGAGTAGCTCACGTCTCCGTTTGTGAGGCGCACGGCCAGGAAAACAAAAGCGAGGCCGCACTGCACCGTCACAGGGAACAGCCTCATGTTTGGAACAGATTCAGCTCAGACAGATGCGTAAAATTCAGAAAAGGAAGGAAAATACGAAGGAATATTAACTCCAAAATGCAGCGTGATGTGAGTCTCTTTGTTAAATCCACAGAGCAGCAGAGCGCTGTGTGTGCAGTCAGACTGAAGGGTGGAGAGCGGACACGTCTGTTTATTCTGTGGAGCCATGGTGACACCACCTGTACGTTTGGAGATATAACAACTCACTATGTTTTATGAAAGCAGAGACGTGTTCAGCCTGTATTTTACTAATGGCAAAAATAAAATAAATCATGTCTGTATTTATACTTTCCCAATTTTTATAATGACGTAAAAGAAAAGACAATGGTTGGCCTGGCAACACCTTGCAATTTCTATTCCAAAAACATCCGTCTAAATCAATCTTTCAATCCAAACAAGAAACTGTTTTATTCACATAACATCAGATTTTTAAACACAGGTTAGTTATACAAATAATAATAATAAATATGCTGCCTTTGCTGTGCTGCCTTTGATGCGCTGCCTCAAGTTCATACAAAGGCATAATATAACAGTGAATTTTATACTATCGATGCATTATTATTGATTTGTTTAGACAGAAATTTATTGAGATATAATCTTAGCATATTTATGATTTTTGTTGTTGTACTAACACATCCAAGAACATTGCTGGAGTAGTAGTAGAAGTAGTAGTAGTTCCAGGAGTGTTAAAGTTTGAGCTGACAATTTTTAAGATTTGTCCAATTTCCTATTAACACAAAATGGAGAGTATCTCGTGAAAAAATAAAACATGCGTCTCATTGACTTTTTTGAGTGAGAGGCCAAAACAAAAGTTTGTGAAAAATTCTCAACATTTTTTATGTTTTTTTCCCCCCATATTAAATTGTCTTTACTCTGTAGGGGGCGCTAACGCGCCAATGTCCACATTGAGCTGGTTCAGGGCCGAGAGTTTAACAAATTATTTACATTTGATGCAAATCAAAGTTTGAATGTACAAATGGGAGCATTTTCAAAAAAATAAATAACATTTGATGTCTCACTTCTCTAGATGATTTCCAGCGATTTTAAGCCCATCAGTGAAACACCCAGGAGAGCTTTAAAATACGTTTGCCCCATATTATATTGTTTTCATGGGGTCACTAACGCGCTTTAATGTCCGTTTTTCCACCTTGAGCTGGTTTAGGTCCGGGGGTTTGACAACTGAGTCACATTTGATGCAAATCGTTATTTGTATGTGCAAATGGGAGCATTGTCCAAAAATGTAATGTTTTGTCATTTTTGCCCAAAATTCACAGCTCCGCCCTGCAAACACCATATAAGTTATCAAGAATTCATTGATAACTTTCGGTGTCCCACTTGTCTAGATGATCTCCAGCAATTTTGAACCCCGTCAGTTAAACGCTCTATAGGAGAAATGCATTAAAATAGCAGCTTTGCAATTTCCAATTCAAGATTCTGGACTTCCTGTGTATTTTTTGGCATGGTCTTATTAATATGTTTTACTTGTCTTGTCATGGTTTACTTCTGTGTCAATTTTCACGATTCTACGATGAGTTTTTTTTTTTTGGCAACTCCTATCTCGTCATGCCTTTTTGGTGTACTTGGGGGCCCTGGAGCGTAATATTTTTCCATTTTTTAAATCAGAAATGAACAGAAATTAGAGAAGCGCGCAATTGAATTTTGTTTGAATTTTTGAGACTCTACATAAAGGTTCAGTGGGTGAGTTGGCTCAGAAAGAAAGACAGAAAGACAGAAAGACAGAAAGAAAGAAAGAAAGAAAGAAAGAAAGAAAGAACGTTGTTTCCCCCTTTGGCACTTTTAGCCAGCTCGTGGCGCTCGGGCCTATAAATAATAATAATAATAATAATAATAATATTGGGTCTCCCACATAGGCTACCGTAACACTTTTCGATGGGCTCCAACATAAGTGAACACCATTTTCATCTTAATTTTTATTAACATAGCAACTTTACAGCAAGTCACAGTTAACTATGAATACTGTTTTCATTAGAGGGAATATGAGAGCGAAGCTACATTATTATTTTACAATATATTACTGCCAACCAAGAAAAGAAACACTGATAATTCTCTCTGTGTAATGTTTTAAATCTTGTGTATTGATGAATGGTTTAGCATGCATAAAAATGTACATACAAAAGATAAATATATATAAAACTATCATTAACAGATCATTAAAATTACAATACAAAACCTTTATAATTGTGCTTGCAGCTCAGTGGAGTCAAGGTTAGCACCTCTGTCTCGAGCAAGAAGGTCAAGCCAATGATTCAACTCTCAAGTCTGACAATTATGTTCGTGCCTGTTTTCAACAAGTTTGGTCTCACTCTAGGTATTTTGGTATCGGCGCAATATATCAATTCACAATTTCCAAAGCAGTGCAGTATATTTGCTTTAAAATAATCAAGTTTTAGCTGTACTGAAAATCATCATTGCAGCTGTATAGGAACACCTTTGCAGAAAGTATCGTAAAAATTACAGAATAGAAGGAACTGAAAATATGGATAAACATTTAATGGTGAGACTGGATTGCGCCAATGAAAAAAGCAGATGATATCCTGTACTTAATTAAACATGATTGTATGAGTTTGAGTACAAACAATGATCCATTCTGATAGGTTTGATAACTTGTATTCCTGGGTGCTTATCTTCAACGGCTAAAAAAGTGAAGCTAATGTCAGAAAGAGACAAAAGATTAACAAAGGTTTCACCACATAAATCCAGCTAAACTGATCAACAAGCGAAGCTATTTAAGAAAAGGGCGCTTTTTTCCATGTGCAATTAAACAACATATTTTAAGGACATCTTGACAACCATTGCCAAGTACATGCAATGCATTTTTCGATGGTGGGAAAAACAGTGGAAGAGCAGACGAAACCCAAGAAAAAACAAAAGACCCTTGACAATTAGGATATAAAATCAGGGCAGTCATGCTTAAAGGCAGATGGGGAACAACTAAATCACCATTGTTACCGACAAAACAGGATTTATCAAACAAAGGACAGCAAATTAAAACTTTAGATTTCCTGGAGAAGTGTTTGCCGCCAAAACTCACATAAGAAATGACGCAAAACCTCAAACAAACTTTTCTGAGGACATAGTAAAAAGATTACACCAACACAGCATACATAGATATAATATGTAACCGTGTCCACCAAACTCTTGATTAAACAAACAAGCAAAACCTAATTCACCAGGAGAACTGCATTTTATTAGTTCTCCTAGTGATTTCGTTTTTGCGTGTTTGTCTAATCAAGAGTTTGGTGGACACGGTTACATAATAAATCTCTAATATAATCTCTAATATCTCTAATATAGATCTCTCTTCATGAAAGTGTATATACACCAGAAAGGGTATCCAGGATATACTTATCCAGCTTGTAGTACAGGCCTTAAGATTATAGAGTATGACCTAAAAGAGGTAACAGTAAACAATGACTGGTTAAAAGGTGACTAAAAAGCTTTGTGTATTTTATTTTAAATAAAAGATGTTTTGTAAATATTCTCTCAGTGGAAAAGTTCAAACATTCATTAAATAATCTGTTCATAACAATATCAGCAAAGTACAAGTAAAGCAATATGAGAGCAAAACATCAACGAAAGAGAAACTTGGACATTTTACATGACATCTCAATGAGAAGTACTTGATGATATTTAACTGCTATTTTACATTTTACATTCATCAATGTACTGTATATCTGTTTATCTATGATACACAATTAAGACAAACAAGCTTGAAGTCACCAGCAGAACAACCAATCCAAGCTCAAGCGAGTAAACACAACATTAGAAACAGCTTATACTGAATATTCTCATTGTAAATATAGCCCTAAGGATACCAACTTATTTCACAATGTAGATTTCTCCCAGATTTTCTCTGTTGTGTCTTAAAAAAAGAAAATTGTGGACATTGTGAACATCTACGGATTGATCATAGTCTATTCCAGCTGTTTTTCAAAATGGTACTGGAAAGGCTTCTTCACTTTAAATATTAAGTACTTTTCTTAAAATAAAAAATTAAATACTGTATTGATACATGTAAATAAAATAAATACACAGATACACAAGGAACACTGCCGCTTCAGTCAGAGAAAGAAAAAAATAAAATAAAATAGAATACTTGGTCAAAATCTAAATCTATATGAGCAGTGTTCTAATAAGAATGTTTTTATAAGTTACCACATTTGCACATAACATTGTTAAAGCATGAAATTCACATTGTGTCATTAGGTTGAAAAAGTGTTCAATGTAACTATATAAAGAAAACGATAGTCCTACCTCAGGAGAACTGTCAGCACTTCCAAAAGCATCAGCAAAGTCTGATGGGCTTTTCCTCAGAGTCTGCTCAGCAGGCAGCGTGTTGTCATTGTAAGAACTGACAAACTTAAAGTCACTGGTTCTAGATCCTGTTGTCAGGTAGGCGTCATAATTGTAAGTGCTGCGTAAAGTTCCTGTGCCGTCAACATCTGCGTAATTAGGAGGCAGATAAGCTCCAGGGATGGTAACTGCTCCATCAAACAACAGTCTGGGCTTTCTCCTGCGACAAAACCTCACACCCAGGATGATGATGATGAAGGTCAGGAAGAAGGTGGACACGGACACCAGCGCAATGATCAGATAAGAGGTCAGCTTGGAGTTTTTCTCATCATAAGAAATGTCCTTCAGCTCTGGCACCTCAGCCAAGTTATCAGAAATCAGTAAATACATGGAGCAGGTGGCAGACAGAGAGGGCTGTCCGTTGTCTTTCACTGACACAATGAGCGTCTGTTTCATGCTGTCAGTCTCACTAATGTCCCGCTGTGTCCTGATCTCTCCACTGTGGACACCAATAGTGAACAGTCCCGGATCAGTGGACTTGACTATCTGATAGGACAGCCAGGCGTTCTGTCCAGAGTCTGCGTCCACCGCGATCACTTTGGACACCAGAGAGCCTCCGTGTGCAGCTTTGGGGACCAGCTCGGTCATGAAGGAGTTGCCCTCCGGGGCGGGGTACAGTATCTGAGGAGGGTTGTCATTCACATCTGATATGAACACACTGACGCTCACGTTGCTGCTCAGTGGAGGAGAACCGTTGTCTCTGGCCATCAGCTGGACTTTAAAGCTCCTCAGCTGTTCATAATCAAAGGACCTGACAGCGTGGATCACCCCCGTGTCTCCGTTAACAGACACATAGGAGGACACCGGGGCACCGTTCACCTCAGCAGCTAACAGAGAATAAATCACTGTACCGTTTTGTCTCCAGTCAGGGTCTCGAGCAGTGACGGAGCATAAAGTGGAGCCAGCTTTGTTATTCTCACTCACATATGCGCTGTACGACTCCTCCTCAAACACAGGTGGGTTGTCGTTGATGTCAGCTACAGATAAGTGCAGACTTTTAGAGGAGGACAGAGGTGGAGAGCCCTCGTCAGTGGCAGTGATTGTAATGTTGTAATCAGACACTACTTCACGGTCCAGCTGTCCTGTGCTCACCACAGAATAATAGTTTTTAATAGAGGGGACCAATTTAAAAGGGACACCCTGCTGGAGGGAGCAGCGGACCTGTCGGTTCTTCTCAGAGTCTCTGTCCTGCACGTTGATGATGCCCACCTCTGTACCAGGTGACACGTTCTCAGGAATGGGATTGGTCAGAGATTTTACATGGATCACTGGAGCGTTATCATTTACATCAGTGATGTCAATCATTACTTTTGCTTCAGACGACAGACCATAACCATCCTTTGCCTCAACCATCACTTCATATTTGGATCTTTCTTCATAATCTATGTCACCTGCCACAAAGATTGCTCCTGTTTTCTCATCCAGTGAAAAAAGGGTCTGTGATTTATCAGAGAGTCTACTAAATTCATATGTAACCTCTCCGTTGACTCCCTCATCTGCATCTGATGCACTGACCATCAGCACAGGTGTTTGCAAAGGTGCGTTTTCAGGTAAACTGGCTGTATACACGGCCTCAGTAAACACTGGAGCATTATCGTTAGCATCGAGCACAATGACGTGAATCACTACAGTCCCAGACTTTTGTGGAGATCCACCATCTAAAGCTGTGAGCAGCAATTTCATTTCTTTCTGCTCCTCTCGATCCAACTCTTTATTTAAAACCAACTCACCGTATTTGTTACCAGCACCTGTGGTCTGTGTATTAAACACAAAGTGAGGATTTGATTGTAAAGTGTAGCTCTGCACAGCGTTCTGTCCAATGTCTGCATCATGCGCTGCGTTAATGCGGTACTTCGCTCCTTTATCGGCTGATTCTCTTATTTCCAGCTTTATCACGTCTTTTGAGAAAATAGGCGCGTTGTCGTTTATATCCTGCACCTGCAGAGACAAGCGATGGAGCTCCAGTGGATTCTCCAGCAGCAAGTCAAATCTGAGCAGACATGTCGGCTTTTCTCCACAATGCTCCTCTCTGTCTATCCTCTCAGCCACCAACAGATCTCCGCTTCTCAAGTCGATCCTGCAAAACTGCTTGTCGCTCCCCTCCATGTCAACACGAGCTCTCCGAGCAGACAGCCGCCCCGGCTCCAGTCCCAGGTCCGAGGCAATGTTTGCAATAACGGAACCGAGCTTCAGCTCCTCCGATGCAGAGAAGCTCAGGTCTCCGTGTGCGCAGTGCGCCATGACAAAGAAAAGGACAAAGAAGGAGCTGTGATGGAGCGATCCACCTCCCATCATTCTCAGGAATAAGATTCAACACTGTGGTTCTGTTTGGATTTGAACATTAAAGTGTTTAAAGCTATATGTGTGCCTGCTGACGGTCCAACGGCAACATAAAATGCAACAAAACACCGACGCTGTGATCCTTATAATGGGCGGTGGACAATGAATCAGACTATTAAATGAGCTGGTCTATAGTGACCCCGTGAGTACAGTTTGTATACAACAACTATAAGGAAAACCAAAGAAATATTGATATCTACTCCATTTCTATTTTCAAGCTTAATTCGTTTTATTAAAAATATAAAATAAAATTGAAATAAAACAATGATAATGAATTTCATTACTCGACTTTAAAATCAAAGTGTGCGTCAAAAATAAAAATTGTTAAAATGCCTCGCAAAAGTTCATTACTAGAATTCTGGAATAGTTTCCATTTGCTTACATTGACATTGAAATAAATAGTGCAAAAAAACTAACCCAGACAACACACTAAAATAGCACCGAGTAAGTTTTGTAGGCCATTTTTGTCAAACGGGGGTACATGTACCCCTAGGGCTACGCGATGGCACCACAGGGGGTACTTAAGACATAGGGTAGAAAATTAACAAATGAAAGCATTAAAAATATCAGGGTTTTATAACGTTTATTTTTAGTGAAAAGTGATAAACATAATAATGATGATGAAAATAATATTGATTAACAGAACATGAACTGAAAATACAAACTTGGTCACTCCAGGCATGAGATCACCAGAAATAATGAAAACTATAGAAATAATCTATTCAGAAGGCACCAAATATTGTTTCATTCCACCTATTTATAAAATGAGACTCTTTAAATTGCCATCACTCATTCATTCCATCATTATGCTCAATAGATGTATTTTCATATAGAATTCTGAGCAAAATATTTTAGCCGGACAAAGGTGGTACTTTTATTCAGAAATAAGAAAAGGGGTACTTGAGTCAAAGAAGTTTGAAAGCCACTTGTGTAGGTTCAGCCCCCCCCCCCCCAAAAAAAAAAAAAAAAATAAATAAATAAATAAATAAATAAATAAATAAATAAATAAATAAATAAATAAATAAATAAATAAATAAAAATAAAACACAGAGCTGTTTTAAGGTTTTACACGTTTTAAAACAACGATCTGTGAATCCAACACAGGCTCATAAAACATTAATGAAAAAAAACTCTTCTATCTACCTGCTCTTTGCTGTTTGTTTACCCGCAGTAGCTTTCCTTAATATGAGAACTTCAGTCTGTAAATTTGAATCTAAAAGCTCGTCTGCATTCTGAATGGTTTGCTAGTTTACATTTTAAAAACATAAAAAACAACAGCAAGGATGGTGTAATAGTTTGGTGCACTGTCCAGGATGGACCCCGGCCTAGCCCCCTGGAAGGAAAGGAGCAAGTGGGTCGATAAATGGAACAAGAATGAATAATTCAAAACGGCAATGCCAAAACAAAAAAGCTAACAAATGGTAAATGGACTTGATTTATTGTGCTTTATCCCGAGACTGAAGTGGTAAAGTGCTTTACAATATCAACTCCTCCACCCATTCACACACCAATGGGACTGAGCGGCCATGCAAGGCGTTGGGAGCAACTTAGGGTTCAGTGCCTTGCCCAAGGACACTTCGACGCATAGACGAGTATAAATGGGGTTTTAAACACCCAACCTCTTGATGAGAAGATGACACCTCTACCACCTGAGCCACGGTCGCCCAAATACAAGACTTTATCACCAAGGAGAGAAATACAAAGCAAAACCATTCCATCTGGAAACACATGCAAGAACATGTCACAATAAGATAAAAAAAATCATCAGCTATAGAAAACACTTTGAAGACAGAGTTGGAACTTAAATATTAATTATCACACGTTAAAGTCGATTATTAAATATTCAGGCCTCACTTTGCGTTTAGTTAAAAATGCAGTGAAAGTATGATAAATAGGCGACCAAATAAATATATTTTAAAAATCATCAACACTAACATGGGGAAATAACAAAATAAAGATAGGACAAGCTTGAGTTGGTTTATTCGAAAGATTAAAATAATAAAAATAAATAAGCTATATGACAATTATCCTTTATGCCTACTAAATTCTGGGAAAGTAAATTGTTTATTAATTATGCCACGCAGAAAGCTGAATATATACATGACTCTGGACCATAATAAGACAAAAAGCAATGAGCGTCATAACAGCCTTGAAAAAAAAAAAAAAAAAAATTCACCTCTTGTTTGCACACTTGAGTAAACAGAAAAATACTTGTAAATGGTTGGTAACAGAATTCCCACAGACCCAAATATTCTGTCAGTGAAGAAGTGTCATTTAGTCAAAAGCACTTGTGTAACAATGTGTTATTTCTAATTTTCTTTTCTTTAAAAAAAAGAAAAAAAGAATATAAAATAAATTGAAAAGCCCCAAAATTTCATTTGTCAAATAAAGATAAAAAGTAATCACAACAGTAGTTAACATGTTAATATCTAATTTAAATTTGAATGACTTTGTACAAAACTAATGAAATAATAATAATAATTAAAAAAAACACTATAGTTTAAATGTCAGGAATTACATTTGCAGCAAAACATTTAGGTGGTGTATGTGCAGCAGAAAAAGTGTCAGCAAAACTCATTACTATCTGAACCACAAGCACTGTCAATGGAAATATGTCTCCATTAGTGAAAATTAAGAAAAACACATGATAGAAGACACAATGTCCTACCTCAGGTGAGCTGTCAGCACTTCCAAAAGCATCAGCAAAGTCTGATGGGCTTTTCCTCAGAGTCTGCTCAGCAGGCAGCGTGTTGTCATTGTAAGAACTGACAAACTTAAAGTCACTGGTTCTAGATCCTGTTGTCAGGTAGGCGTCATAATTGTAAGTGCTGCGTAAAGTTCCTGTGCCATCAACATCTGCGTAATTAGGAGGCAGATAAGCTCCAGGGATGGTAACTGCTCCATCAAACAACAGTCTGGGCTTTCTCCTGCGACAAAACCTCACACCCAGGATGATGATGATGAAGGTCAGGAAGAAGGTGGACACGGACACCAGCGCAATGATCAGATAAGAGGTCAGCTTGGAGTTTTTCTCATCATAAGAAATGTCCTTCAGCTCTGGCACCTCAGCCAAGTTATCAGAAATCAGTAAATACATGGAGCAGGTGGCAGACAGAGAGGGCTGTCCGTTGTCTTTCACTGACACAATGAGCGTCTGTTTCATGCTGTCAGTCTCACTAATGTCCCGCTGTGTCCTGATCTCTCCACTGTGGACACCAATAGTGAACAGTCCCGGATCAGTGGACTTGACTATCTGATAGGACAGCCAGGCGTTCTGTCCAGAGTCTGCGTCCACCGCGATCACTTTGGACACCAGAGAGCCTCCGTGTGCAGCTTTGGGGACCAGCTCGGTCATGAAGGAGTTGCCCTCCGGGGCGGGGTACAGTATCTGAGGAGGGTTGTCATTCACATCTGATATGAACACACTGACGCTCACGTTGCTGCTCAGTGGAGGAGAACCGTTGTCTCTGGCCATCAGCTGGACTTTAAAGCTCCTCAGCTGTTCATAATCAAAGGACCTGACAGCGTGGATCACCCCCGTGTCTCCGTTAACAGACACATAGGAGGACACCGGGGCACCGTTCACCTCAGCAGCTAACAGAGAATAAATCACTGTACCGTTTTGTCTCCAGTCAGGGTCTCGAGCAGTGACGGAGCATAAAGTGGAGCCAGCTTTGTTATTCTCACTCACATATGCGCTGTACGACTCCTCCTCAAACACAGGTGGGTTGTCGTTGATGTCAGCTACAGATAAGTGCAGACTTTTAGAGGAGGACAGAGGTGGAGAGCCCTCGTCAGTGGCAGTGATTGTAATGTTGTAATCAGACACTACTTCACGATCCAGCTGTCCTGTGCTCACCACAGAATAATAGTTTTTAATAGAGGGGACCAATTTAAAAGGGACACCCTGCTGGAGGGAGCAGCGGACCTGTCGGTTCTTCTCAGAGTCTCTGTCCTGCACGTTGATGATGCCCACCTCTGTACCAGGTGACACATTCTCAGGAATTAGATTTTTGAAGGACTGGAGAGATATAATGGGGGCATTATCATTTACATCAACAATGTCAATAATTAACATACATGATGACACCAATCCAAGACCATCTTTGGCTGTGATTTCCACTTCATAATTTGACACCTCCTCATAATCTAACAATCCAGCAACTCTCACCTCTCCAGTGATCTGATCAAGATAAAATATGTTGTTGTTTTCATCTGAAATATGACCAAATTCATAAATTACTTCTCCATTTATTCCTTCATCTGCGTCAGTGGCACTAACAGTGAGTATTACAGTATCTAAAGGAGAGTTTTCAGGCAGACTGGCTTTATAGACAGACTGACTAAACACTGGTGCATTATCATTAGCATCCAACACAGTGACGTGTATGACTGCAGTACCAGATCTCTGAGGTGTGCCTCCGTCTGTTGCCACCAGCACAAGAGAAAGCTCTTTTTGTTGTTCTCTATCCAAATCTTTTTCCAATACTAACTCACTGTACTTCCCTCCGCCGCTTTTTGCAATAATATTCAATTTAAAATGATCGTTTACTTCAACACTGTATCCCTGGATTGCATTCTGTCCAATATCAGCGTCATGCGCTTCATCCAAACGATAGCGGCTTCCTTTATCAGCAGATTCCCTGATTTCATATTTTATTGTACCTTTTTTGAACTGAGGTGAATTATCATTGATGTCTTGAATGTGTAAATTAATACGGTGCACCTCTAAAGGGTCTTCAAGAACAAGCTCTTGTTTCAAAACGCATGAGGCTTTTTTGCCACAAAGCGCCTCTCTGTCAATCCTGTCACTAACGATGACGTCTCCGGTTCCCAGATTGATGTCACAATACCGTTTTCCGTTCCCATCCGCATTAATACGGGCCTTCCGAACAGCCAGTGAGTTCACCGCAACGTCAGTTTCTCTTCCTATGTTTCCAACGACAGAGCCTTGCTTCATTTCTTCAGGAAAAGAGAAAGACGCATCTCCACAGACCGTTCGGACAAGCATAAGATACACTCCCATGAATGAGACGAGGCTGAGCGCTGAAAATCCTTTGTCTGCCGCCATAATCCCGCAAAAGCAGTGATAAATCCACCTCACTGACGAAAATATGAACGAAAGCAAAAACAAAAAAAAGATCCACTAAAAAAAGCAACCATTAACGCACGAGCGCAGCGCTTTTCATCAGCTCACCGTCGTTGAGATGTAATAATGTGATCGTGCAGTCACACAATGCACAGACTAATGTAATGCTGGTAGACAGCGACGCTGTGAGTAGAAATACTGAAATTACAAAAGAGTCAGCCACCATCAAGAACGAATAATGATTAAAAACAGAGTAGCTCCCATACATAAAGGGTGCAGTGAAGAATTGAAAATATCAATGGGATGTGGGTTATATATATATGCTGCATATATAATCCTGGCGCATCACACCGTGGAGAATGCGGGGGATGCCACACTTGCACTTTTATAATAATAAAATAATAAAATGAAAAAAATAAATAAAAAAATCACCCCCCTCACTTTTTACAGAGGGATTCATTGTTTAAAACGTATTGGGTCAGTTCGATTGATTGAATGGTTAAAGAGTTAACAGCGATAAAGAGACAAAAAGTGAGTAACAGGTGTGAAAAAATGGTCCAAAAGTGGCAAACACGTGTCAAGAAAAGCTTGACAAGTGAGTGGGCCAAAAGCCAGAAACTGGTAGTATATAGTATCTTAAATGAGCAAAATGTGGGAAACAATAGTGAAAAAGGGCAAAAATATGGAACAAAAAGAGGCAAAATGTAGAGGAAAAAGGAAACAAGTGGGTTTTTTTTTTTTTTTTGGCCAAAATATAGCTCATTTTGATGAAAAGTGGCAAAAAGTGGTTGAAGAATCAACAAAAGTTTGATACAAGTGTCAAAAAGAACTTGAAAAAATAGACTAAAATTAGGAAAAAGGAATCTATATTGGCAAAAAGAAGATGAAATCTTAGGAAAAAAAGTCAAATCTTTTTGGAAAAAGGGCAAAAATGGGACAAAGGAAGTTGCAAAATGACCAAAGTAAAAGGTAAAGTGTTAATAAGTTTCCCTACATAATGAGCCATAAGTTGAGTATCTCTGATTTAATAACAGCTTTATCACTGTTTTAGTAAATCATTTGATAAACTAAATTGGGAGTCAACAGTTGCTGTTGCACTCCTGAGTTGGTCTTACTAAAAAATGTTACACCCCCCCCCCCTTTTACTTTGAACTTAAGTCGACTTCTGTATCCCCAAAACAAAACAATGATTAATAAAATAACTTTAAGAAGTTGTTTTTTTTTAATGCATCATCGCCCTGAATCAGTTCCAGTCATGTAAAAATATCATCACAACTAGGGTACTACGCATGAACAAACAAGAAAACAGCTATGTTTATAAAAATTGTATTCAGAAGTAAATTGTGAAAAACGTATGTCAGACGGCTCAGTTTTAAGGCTGAAAAAATTGTATCGAAACAAATCTCTGAAGTTTTTATTTTAAATAAACATGCACTTACATAGGATTTCCCAAGTAGTTTAAAGAGTTTTCCATTATTGTATAATTTAGGATTTTACTAGACAAAAAACTAAGAGCTCGGAGAAAATAAATTAATTCAATGTTAGAAAGGCTTTTAACAAACATTAAAAAAAAAAAAAACAGTCATGATTTAGGATCATTCCACAAACATATATTAAGTTTAAAAACGTGTTGTGAAAGACGCACCTATATTTAGTGCACACATTCTAGAAAAAAAAAAAAAAAAAAAAAAGACTTGGATTACTCACAATATTTTTGGTTCTGAACATCTGCTGCTTATCGTTGGTTGCTCTCACACACTAATCAACACATGAAGTAAATGTTTATTAAATAAGTTATGCTTCTTTTGAACTGAAAGCACCTTTTTCTGTTTTAAAAAAAAAATGAAAATAAATGAAAGAGTGGTAAACGGGCGATATAGTCAAGCATTGAAATGAGATCTCAAGATTTAAAGTTAACAAATAACAATACAATGCTGTATATTTTGGACAGCTGTGGTAAAATTGTCATCTCTACAAACCGACAATTGTTTTGAAATAATGTTATGTTTTTCATTACTGTATCAATGAACACAATCTTGCAGGGTTAAAAAAATAATATTTTAAATATCAATCGGTAACTAGAAAAATTTGCATTGCCACAAAAATGCAAGTGGGAATGAAACTGATCATTATCATAATGATGATGGTAATATTCTTGATTAGAACATGAACTGAAAATACAAGAGTCAGTCTTGGTCCCGCACCAGGTGGGAGATGACCAGAAACAATAAAAACTGAAATAAATATATTCAGGAAGCACTACATGTTTCATTTCCCTTGTTTACAGAATACAATTCTTTAAAATGTGTTATCACGCATTCAATCCATCATTATGCTCTACAGTTACTATTTCAAGGAATTATCAGCAAAATGTTGTCGCTGGACAAAGGGGGCATTGGATTCACAAATAAGAGACAGGGGGTGCTTGAGGCCACAGAACAAAAAAAACAAAAAAATAAAAATAAAATTGAGAACCAACGACCTAGGGTCCAAGTTCTACCTGTGGAGTCAAAGTAAAGGATGAATGCTAAGATTTCCTACTAAAAGTATGGTTTTAAGAAAGAGGAAGAATTGAGCAACTTTTTAAGATACAAATTGTGGCTGTAGCTGCAGGGTGAAATACTTAACAGCAGTTTAACTCAAAGTTCATGAGCAGCAGCTGTCACACTCTAGCACACCTAATCAAGCTCTCTGAGGCTTGTAAAAGCAGTACATTAAAAGTAAGAGTTAGCATGTTACAAGTTAGATATCATTGTCACTAAGCATCAGATCATTTGGATTTTTGAATAGTGTAAATTTATTAAGATTTACATGCAGCACGACAAACAGGGTCACTTTAAAAATGAATATACTTTTTTGTCAGAGTTTAACATGTACAAGATATAGAGATACTGAGAGAAAAAAGTTTACAGTAAAAGCATAAACCCTAATATGACATTAAAACTAAAAGTGTTCGCATTTTACAAATCTAGTAACATTGTCTCTCAGCAGTGAAACATTTTGACATCTGAATGGTGTAGATTGGTTAAGAATTGGCAGAATAATAGCAAGTTAAAATGCTGTACAGACAAAAGAACGTTTCACACCCCCACAACAGAACAGAAGACATTCTCCGGCGCATCAAGGCAAGGCAAGGCAAGGCACATTTATTTGTATAGTGAATTTCATATACAAGGCAACTCAATGTGCTTTGCATGATCAAAAAGTGCATCAGAAAACATTCAACAGCTTAAAAATCAATAAGAACATTAAAATTAGCAACAAAAACATTACATCAAGAACAACATGACCAAAAATGTCCCTGTCAGTCATACGCAGTAAAAAGAGAGCCTTTAACTTGAATTGAAATATGTTCACATTTGACTCACATCAAGGCCCACCTAACCCTTAGCAAAATACCATCACATTACTTTAAATTCTACACTAAGCCATCTGAAACATCTAGAGCTATGTCACGATGCTAAGATGTTTGACTACATTCTGTGTTAAACACCATCATACACTCATTTCTTGGGGACAAGCAGGCATATCCACAGGGGTATTTAATCAAACCCAGCTAATCATCTTATTACGTGTTTAATGTATACTATACTTTTTTCATTATGTTATCACAGTCTCCTATGTGTTTTCAATCAGTATTATGTCTATATGGATACGTCCTTATCCACTGCCTCTGTTTTCCTTGTCGTGTGCATTCACTAAGTATGCAACAATCCATGATGAGGAAGCTCCTATTTTAGAGAGCTCTCTGAAGGGAGTGGGTCTTCAGGGACAGGGCAGATCCCTAAGTTTCCCCAATGCCCAAATCCATGAACGGTATCACGTTTCCAGATAAGCTGCTCCCTCTCTATGTTAATATGAATTCAATGTTTATTGCTGACTTCCAAGAAACTGTTCAACAAAACAGTCACAAGTCTCATAAATGACATACCTGTATTTAACTGTGACTTACTAAATCTTCATTATTTTATGCGCCGACAGGTGTAAAAAAAAAAAAAAACAGCCAACTACTCAGCAAACTCACAACTCACATAATGCACCTGATCAAACATATTTCAGTTGTTCCCTATGATCCCTATGATGAAATAATACCAACATGTCATTAGTTTCGCATGAGATGGTAAAGAGGTCAAACTTAGGAACAAAGAGGAAAATACTGAGACTAGCATATTGTCTACGAAAACCATCCGCCTCAAAATGAACCACTGGTAAAAAATAGTTTCAGAGTCAATAATTTATATCGAAGAACCAGACTACAGTGTATTGAATCAGTAAAATAACAATAATAATGATAATAATAATAATGGTCCTTTATCATAGTTCATATAGCCTTGAGGAGAGAGACTCTTTATTTTGTAGATTTCAACCAGATTCTCTCTGTTGTGTCAAGAAAACAACCATAGATATTATGAACCTGTTATTCGTTTTACGTTCCAGTTAACTTTCTTTATAACATACAGTAAAACCTCATATTTAATGTTAAACACTTCTAGAAAAAAACACTTCAAATGTTCTACCTTTGGTCTGGAAATGTAGATTTTCACCTATGGCTTTAAAAAATTTGCCAAAAAAAATTCCTAAAATTGAATACAATACTAAATAAATGGTTGTCAAAAAAGTAGAGGAAACATTACAAAATTGTGTTGACACAATCTCACTTGATAATTGTTCACATTTTCATTCTTTTTTTTTTAGGAATTTGACACATTCAGTATACTTTGTTTAGATCTTAAACATGTTTCTTTATTAATGAGTTTGACTTTACAGATGTTTTAGCTTCCAAAATTTAAAAAGGAATCCAGGAGAAACATCCTGAGCTAATTTGAAGAATTCTTGAATGATGATTGAAATGCTTGTTCACTAAAAAAAAAAAAAAAAAAAAAACATCCATATATATGAATTACAAAAGGCAGTTCAGCACCACGGACAAATACACAAGCAACACACTGCAGCTTCAGTCATTGATAAGATGTAAAAAAGGAAAGAAAAAAAACTAAAAAAAAATAAATAAATGAATGCTGAAATAAGGGTTTTGATGAGGATGGATTTCAGTGTAACCTCATGCTGATCATGACATGGACCAAACGCCACTTATTGCAATAACAAGTTCAATGATGAAACACCAGCAACAGTTAATTAAAATTAAAAAATAAATTAATTAATTAAAAAAAAAAACTTGTCCTACCTCAGGAGAGCTGTCAGCACTTCCAAAAGCATCAGCAAAGTCTGATGGGCTTTTCCTCAGAGTCTGCTCAGCAGGCAGCGTGTTGTCATTGTAAGAACTGACAAACTTAAAGTCACTGGTTCTAGATCCTGTTGTCAGGTAGGCGTCATAATTGTAAGTGCTGCGTAAAGTTCCTGTGCCGTCAACATCTGCGTAATTAGGAGGCAGATAAGCTCCAGGGATGGTAACTGCTCCATCAAACAACAGTCTGGGCTTTCTCCTGCGACAAAACCTCACACCCAGGATGATGATGATGAAGGTCAGGAAGAAGGTGGACACGGACACCAGCGCAATGATCAGATAAGAGGTCAGCTTGGAGTTTTTCTCATCATAAGAAATGTCCTTCAGCTCTGGCACCTCAGCCAAGTTATCAGAAATCAGTAAATACATGGAGCAGGTGGCAGACAGAGAGGGCTGTCCGTTGTCTTTCACTGACACAATGAGCGTCTGTTTCATGCTGTCAGTCTCACTAATGTCCCGCTGTGTCCTGATCTCTCCACTGTGGACACCAATAGTGAACAGTCCCGGATCAGTGGACTTGACTATCTGATAGGACAGCCAGGCGTTCTGTCCAGAGTCTGCGTCCACCGCGATCACTTTGGACACCAGAGAGCCTCCGTGTGCAGCTTTGGGGACCAGCTCGGTCATGAAGGAGTTGCCCTCCGGGGCGGGGTACAGTATCTGAGGAGGGTTGTCATTCACATCTGATATGAACACACTGACGCTCACGTTGCTGCTCAGTGGAGGAGAACCGTTGTCTCTGGCCATCAGCTGGACTTTAAAGCTCCTCAGCTGTTCATAATCAAAGGACCTGACAGCGTGGATCACCCCCGTGTCTCCGTTAACAGACACATAGGAGGACACCGGGGCACCGTTCACCTCAGCAGCTAACAGAGAATAAATCACTGTACCGTTTTGTCTCCAGTCAGGGTCTCGAGCAGTGACGGAGCATAAAGTGGAGCCAGCTTTGTTATTCTCACTCACATATGCGCTGTACGACTCCTCCTCAAACACAGGTGGGTTGTCGTTGATGTCAGCTACAGATAAGTGCAGACTTTTAGAGGAGGACAGAGGTGGAGAGCCCTCGTCAGTGGCAGTGATTGTAATGTTGTAATCAGACACTACTTCACGGTCCAGTTGTCCTGTGCTCACCACAGAATAATAGTTTTTAATAGAGGGGACCAATTTAAAAGGGACACCCTGCTGGAGGGAGCAGCGGACCTGTCGGTTCTTCTCAGAGTCTCTGTCCTGCACGTTGATGATGCCCACCTCTGTACCAGGTGACACGTTCTCAGGAATAGGATTGGTCAGAGATTTTACATGGATTACTGGAGCGTTATCATTTACATCAGTGATGTCAATAAATACTTTTGAATCTGATGAAAGTCCATAACCATCTTTAGCATCAACACGCATTTCATATTTTGAATTAGTTTCAAAATCAAGTCCTCCAATGACTTTAATTTGTCCTGTTTGACTATTCAGAGAGAAAACTCTCTTTGCTTTCTCTGAGATGCGGCTAAACTCGTACGTCACTTCTCCATTCACTCCCTCGTCTGCGTCAGTAGCACTGACAGTAACAACCACCGTATCAAGAGGAGCATTTTCAGGCAGACTGGCTTTGTACACGGCCTGATCAAACACAGGCGCATTATCATTAGCATCCAACACACTCACATGTATATTTGCAGTTCCTGATCTCTGAGGATTTCCACCGTCAGCTGCAACCAGCACAAAATTTAAATCTCGTTCCTTTTCACGATCCAGCTCTTTGTCTAAAACCAGCTCGATGCTCTTTGATCCATCAGTTTCCTGAACGGATAAAATAAAATTCTCGTTTTTTTCTAAGATGTATTGTTTGACGGTGTTTGGACCGATATCAACGTCATGCGCTTCATTCAGTCGGTATCGAGCTCCTTTATCTGCTGACTCTCTGATTTCAAATTTAAACGTGTCCTTTGGGAAAACAGGTGAATTATCGTTGATGTCCTGAATAGTCATTGATATACGATGTAGCTGCAGGGGGCTTTCTAAGACCAGCTCAAATTTAAGCACACACGACACCCTTTCTCCGCACAGCTCCTCTCTGTCAATCCTCTCCTTTATGACTAAATTGCCAGATTTTGCGTCAATATCACAGTATTTTTGATAGTTTTCTTCTGAATCGATGCGGGCTTTCCGAGAAGATAATTTCCCCACGTCCAGTCCGAGATCCTTCGCTATATTTCCAACAAAGGATCCCGGCTTCATCTCCTCCGGAACAGAATAGCTGAGGTCTGCCTCCGTGATGCGCACAAACACGGAAAAACAACACACACAGCAGAGCCACGGTATTCCTCTGAGCACCATCATGTTTCCTTAAAAAAAACCGCAGATAAAAATGTAATCCGATTGAGAAAATGTGCCGGTCTGAATACTGCAGGACACCACACCTCGAACAATGGCTCTGGTTATAAACTGAGGTCTTTCTAATGTAGAGAAATGATGCCTCTTACATCTGTGAGGGAACAGCGACGCCAAGAGTATCTTTAGAATACGGCAAAACAGTGAACAGTGTGAACCTGGCAACACATTTAAAGGGAGACTGATTTAAAACATTTAAAATATGATCTAACATTAATCTGATAAATAAGCGGACGGAACATCAGCACCATGGACAGCGAAAGTGTGAACTTGCATTTTCAACAATAATGAACCGTAATGATTTGAAATTTCAAAAGTTTATGTTTTCTTTTCTTTCCAAAACTATTGCTTTAACGTATGTACTTTCACTAAGGATACAAGTAAACAGTAAAACATTACCAAATACATAACATACAAAAAAGAAAATTCAATACGTCATGATTGAAAAGATATAATTTATTTTTGTATTTGAAATATTATTATTATTATTATTATTATTATTATTATTATTATTATTATTATTGTTGTTGTTTTTTACAAAGTTGATTATGATAGTATTTTAACATCAGTGGATTTTTAGGAGTTTTTTATTTAGCTTCAAGTAATTTGTTCTAAAATTGTAAGGCTTAAAGGACTATTGGTTAATTTTTCAACTTAATGAAAATAGCTGAGTGATCTAATTATTAAATGTTCAAGCCAAAGGAGAGAGAAAAAAAAAAATGTTTTTATTTATTTATTTTTTTTAATATATTGTTATTTTTTCATTAGCGACAAAATGTAATCATTTGTCCACCTATTAGCACCAGTTGATCTAATGATACTGACATCACAACCAAAATATTATTACAAGCGATGTTTTCCATATGAACAGAAAGTAGACCTTTCTTGAAACATGACATTATGAACATCATTATTTAGTTTGTAAAATAAAAAAGATTTATTTCAACAAAAAATCCAACTTCACTTTAAATGAAAAGTTATGACAAGAACTAAGTAGATCTTTTGATGAAAAGTAAATCAGCCTTGTATAAAGTAGAAACCCATAGGAAAGATCACCAATAACAATGTTAGTATGGGCTGCGATTTGTGCCACTAGAAACTGAATATGAATAGTTTTTGAATTTGAAAGTAACAACTTGAAATTGAATTTACTGTTTTGAAACTGAATTAGAGTAGCTGTTATTTTCTATACTTAAGTGTCAAAAGTAGTTGCTTTCAAACTTTATACGTATATCAAAAAGGTACAAGGAGAAAGTTGACTTTAAACTTCTATTTCATGAATGTCAAGTTCTACTTAATCAAATTTTGTTTATTGCTTTTTTTTAAAATTGTAACATCATTAAAACAAAATCAAAGACTATTTTTGATCTGGTTTTAAAATGAAATAATTGATTAACTTGGATATTAACCTCTTATAACAGCATCTAAAGTAAATAAATTAGAAATAGTTTTAACCTTCAACATTTCTATGCTTTACTGTGCAGCCTTTACAGTTGCCTTTGATTCGTTGTGTATTAATCACAAAAACATATGATGTGCTACAGGACAAGTGATTTTGATTTAAACACAGAGTAGCAGTGGAGGGGATTTCAAAAGTATTAACATACATCTCAAATGTACTATTTCAAACTGGTAAATTTCGTGAGCAAAAGTCATATCCTTACACAAACCTGGAGGCACCATTTTAATAACTATTGATCTGTCTAATGATTGCAACATTTGTCCAGCTGTTTTTTTTTTTTTTTGTTTTGTTTTTTTTTTCTTAAAAACCTTTTAGTAAATGGCTTTTTATTCAACAAACACTAAATACTCAGTGAGATTCAACGGCTTCAGTTCAAACAGAGCATTATCACAGGCATTAATAGACTCAATCAAAGACATCTAAAATTTGAGATTACACAAAAAATGCAAACATTTCATCCAATTAAACAGATTCTCTTAGACTGATAAAACATTATTTCCTGCTAAAACAAAACAAAAAAGTAAAAAATACTTCAGATGCTAATGGAAGAGTGACGTGAAGTAAATGTAAAAGTCAAACAAAAACATAGTAATTGGACAAAGTAGAAATTTCCCAAAAAAGCTGCAATTTTACCTCATATCTATGCACACTACTTCATTCCATTACTGGGGCAACAAACATCCAATGAGCTGGTTCTTCTACACTTTGCAATAATAGTAATAAAAAAAAATCTTGCCAATGGTGTTCTTTTAATTTTCCGAAATCTTCATATAAAGCTGACAGAAAACTTTTTTCTTTTACTGATATCCTCATATGCATCATTTCTATCTTTCAGAAAGACCCCTGGCAGTCAAAGTTGGTACGAGGACACAAAGACAGTGAGTTACCCTTTTCACCCACCACTGCGTCCCTTCACAGAGCAACACCTCCATCATCAAGTTCAACAACAGTACCAACATAAATGGGCTGATCACTGGCAGAGAGGTGATCAACAGGGAGGAGGTCACTTAGCATGTCATGATGCCTCCAAAAATAATCTTCCCTTAAACACAGAGAAGACTAAGGAGAATATTGACCAGAGAAAGAGGAGCTCCCAGCATGCCCCACTACACACTAACGGGACGCAGGTGGAGGGTGTGAAGACTTTCAAATTCCTCTGCACTCACATCAGCGAGGATCACACAGCATCATCAAGAAGGTTTAACAGACTCTCCTTCCTGAGAAAGCTGAGCAACTTCTACAGATGCACAGTGGAGAGCATCATGACTTGGAAACTGTATGATTCAGCACAGGAAGGCTCTCCATTGTGTCATTAAAACAGCACAGTACCTGTGGAGCAGCACCAATGACCATCCCCACCAGTACACACTGTTCACATACCTGCCATTTTGTAGAGACAGGAGTCTGAAAGAAATTTAGGACAACTATAGACTACAGAACAAGTTTTATCCACAGGTTAAGGCTACTGAACCACTGACTGAACAGAACTACATGTATGTTTCCACATAACGACATATCACAAAAATATTTAGGTTTAGTTCAGATTTTTCATTTGTATCGATACAGTTATGTGCATTCGCAAAACAAGATTTTAATTACTTAACACTGTTATCTATTATGTGGCAACAGCATGAATGGGTGTAATAAATATAAATATCTGGGACATTTTATCAATGATTATATGTCAGATGATGTACAGTAGATACAGACAATGTCACATGATGTTTGCACAGGATATTATGCGTGTAAGTAAGTTTGGTGCATGTGCAGCTGATGTAAAAAAAGAGCCATTGTTGAAAGCATACTGTGCTGGGCACACCTAATGTTCAAATTATAAACGAGCCAGCATAAAGAAATACAATGTAGCCTACCATGACAGATTTTACTGAAAAGGCCAAGAGGGGAAAGTACAAGTCATCTGTTTGTGTTCACAAGGATCAAAACATTTCAGGCATCCTTGCATTGTTTGTTTCACAAATTCATTTGTCGCCTTGATACGGTACCAGTCTGAACTGTGGAGACATTGGTACAGCTGTTCGTTGTAAATAGTGGTGCTTTTCTTTTCTTTTCTTTTTTAAATTCTGGACTAAGAGTCTGCAATAAAAGATTGATGATGATGATTATTATTGTGGGGGGCGAAATTATTAGTTACGCTTAATAATATATTTACTCATATATTTTAATCCTTAAGCCTTGGGTAACTTTCCATTGTGTGATTTTCATGTCTTCAACTTTGCTGGGTCAGACCGCCTTGTCCAAAGCACATGATATCTCCCCAAAACAATAATCGCACAAGGACGCATAGGCACTCTGTGTGCGCACTCACATGCTCACACAGTCACATGTCACACATACACACGCCATACACATTCATTCACACACAAAAACACATAAACGCACACCCCTCCGTCTCTATGACAACCGGCAGATACCAGAACTGGTTGTTTAGACCCAAAGAAGAAACTGTCTTTCTTTTTCACCCTCTGTCCTCACCTCCTCCCTCTCCCTCTATCTCTATCTCCTGGGGGGAGGAGGGAGGGGGACTGAGGGGAATATACGTGTTGGATCAGAACTGTGTGTCACTGAATCATCGGACCTCCGGCAGGGACGGTCACTTCTTTTGTTCCATCTTGTACTTTTTTTCTTAGTTTAGAATAAACTTTTTCATAAAATCATCAATGCTTCTCCTGGACTCCATCATTCAACCAGAGCAATAAATCATGTCTCCAAATGAGGTCAACCGCAAATTTTGCCGTAACATTATCTATATCAGTTGTTCTCAAACTTACTTAGTGCTTCCTAAATAGATTTATTTCTATCATTTGTAGTTTTCTGGTCATCTCCCACCTGGTGGGACCAAGACTGACTTGTATTTTCAGTTCATGTTCTATTTAAGATCATTTGCATAATCATAATTATGATTACCATTTTTAATTAAAAAAAATTATATAACAAAACCCCATATTTTTAATGTTTCCGTTTGTTAATTTTTCACTTTCTCTCTCTCTCAGGTGTATTTCTGATTGAACTGACTTGGTGACAGTCCAATACGTGAATTATGTCAACATCTGATGAGGTTGACTATCTTTTACAACCGCAATGTATGCTTTGTTTTTGCAAGAAATTAAAAAAAGACATTCAATTTATTGCTTTTTAACTAAAAATAAACATTACAAAACCCCATATTTTTAACCTTTTGTTTTTTATTTTTAACTTTCTCTCTCTCAAGTGCCATCGCGGACCCCCATTTGAGAAACACTGTTATGATAATGATAATGATATGATAATGATAATAAACTTCTTGAAATGTGAATCTTCAATCCACAGTTTTCAACATTGAGTTACTGTTTGTTATAATTTGTTATACCAAAACCCTAACATGTTAGAATAAGTCCTCTGATCCTCCGGCTTCCTCCCACAATCCAAAAACATGACTGTTAGGTTGATTGGAGTCTCTAAATTGTCCGTAGGAGTGAATGTAAGTGTGAGTGGTTGTTAGTCTGTCTGTGTGCTGCCCTGCGACGGACTTGCACCTTGTACAGGGTGTACCCCCGCATAAAGCTCCCAGTGTGAGCCCGAGATATGCACCAACAGACCCCCGCAACCCTGAAGTAAAAAACAGGAACAAGAAGGTCTGAAAATGGATGGATAGATGTTACAAAAAGTTGTAAAATCTGATAAAACTGAAATTAATGACATTTGCATTTCAGGTGCTGATTAGAAAGTATCTATTTTCTTCAGATAGTGTCATGGCGAAAATAAATTAATAGGTACGGTAGAACATTTCCAAAAAGCTGAAGCATTTTTACCTCACTACCATGTATATTACCTATTCCACCATCCACTCCAACAATGTAGAATTACGAAAAGCAATGAACTGGTTTTTTTGCCATGAAATTTGCAACATGAATAAATAAAAGTTTTACCCATGATTTTGCATTAACTTTCCCAAATCTTTACTTAAAGATGACACCAAACAGTTTTCATATGTATCCTCATATCTATACTTCTTACAAGTGAGCTAATTTTTGTTATATTAAAAAAAAAAAAGCCCTTAAATTTAAAAATATGTTTTAAAAATTGAACAAATCAAAAAGTCCTGCTGATGTTAATCTCCAGCTCTAAACAGGGATAAGTGAGTGTACACCGTGGGGAGAACACCAGTCCAATACAGTTCCTTGAAATGCTTGGAAAAAATTTGTACAATTTGGAGACTTTCAAAATAGTTTTGAACAATCGAGTAAACAAATTACTATAATTTCATTTATTTAATTTTGTTCAAAAAAAGTATATGCTTAATACAGAGCTTTTTAGATTTCAGGCTAGATTTTGTTCACTAAAATAATTCTTTCCAATCCAAAAAAGCTCCTCAGTCACAATCAAACTTAGGCATATGCATTTTAAAATTATTATAGCAGCTCGCAGTAAAAACACAAAGTCAATGGTGGAATAGCCAGTGATATGAAGCAGTGTAGAACCTGAGGACTGTGGATAAAGCCCAAATGAAACACATGTAAGGTGAAAAGGAAATTGCTGATTTGCCATTGAGAACTTTCAAAGAAAGGCTATAGACAATCAATTCCTTGTATCCATAACGTATTCTTTTACCAAATATGAGAAAAACCACACAGCTGCCGTCAGGTGTTGCATAAATTATTCTGTGAGAAACACAAAACCATTAACACATGCACTTCTTAAAAATGCTCATAAACAAAAATCACAAAATAAATGTTTCCTACCTCAGGAGAGCTGTCAGCACTTCCAAAAGCATCAGCAAAGTCTGATGGGCTTTTCCTCAGAGTCTGCTCAGCAGGCAGCGTGTTGTCATTGTAAGAACTGACAAACTTAAAGTCACTGGTTCTAGATCCTGTTGTCAGGTAGGCGTCATAATTGTAAGTGCTGCGTAAAGTTCCTGTGCCATCAACATCTGCGTAATTAGGAGGCAGATAAGCTCCAGGGATGGTAACTGCTCCATCAAACAACAGTCTGGGCTTTCTCCTGCGACAAAACCTCACACCCAGGATGATGATGATGAAGGTCAGGAAGAAGGTGGACACGGACACCAGCGCAATGATCAGATAAGAGGTCAGCTTGGAGTTTTTCTCATCATAAGAAATGTCCTTCAGCTCTGGCACCTCAGCCAAGTTATCAGAAATCAGTAAATACATGGAGCAGGTGGCAGACAGAGAGGGCTGTCCGTTGTCTTTCACTGACACAATGAGCGTCTGTTTCATGCTGTCAGTCTCACTAATGTCCCGCTGTGTCCTGATCTCTCCACTGTGGACACCAATAGTGAACAGTCCCGGATCAGTGGACTTGACTATCTGATAGGACAGCCAGGCGTTCTGTCCAGAGTCTGCGTCCACCGCGATCACTTTGGACACCAAAGAGCCTCCGTGTGCAGCTTTGGGGACCAGCTCGGTCATGAAGGAGTTGCCCTCCGGGGCGGGGTACAGTATCTGAGGAGGGTTGTCATTCACATCTGATATGAACACACTGACGCTCACGTTGCTGCTCAGTGGAGGAGAACCGTTGTCTCTGGCCATCAGCTGGACTTTAAAGCTCCTCAGCTGTTCATAATCAAAGGACCTGACAGCGTGGATCACCCCCGTGTCTCCGTTAACAGACACATAGGAGGACACCGGGGCACCGTTCACCTCAGCAGCTAACAGAGAATAAATCACTGTACCGTTTTGTCTCCAGTCAGGGTCTCGAGCAGTGACGGAGCATAAAGTGGAGCCAGCTTTGTTATTCTCACTCACATATGCGCTGTACGACTCCTCCTCAAACACAGGTGGGTTGTCGTTGATGTCAGCTACAGATAAGTGCAGACTCTTAGAGGAGGACAGAGGTGGAGAGCCCTCGTCAGTGGCAGTGATTGTAATGTTGTAATCAGACACTACTTCACGGTCCAGCTGTCCTGTGCTCACCACAGAATAATAGTTTTTAATAGAGGGGACCAATTTAAAAGGGACACCCTGCTGGAGGGAGCAGCGGACCTGTCGGTTCTTCTCAGAGTCTCTGTCCTGCACGTTGATGATGCCCACCTCTGTACCAGGTGACACGTTCTCAGGAATGGGATTGGTCAGAGATTTTACATGGATCACTGGAGCGTTATCATTTACATCAGTGATGTCAATAATTAAAGTTGAATCTGATGAAAGTCCATAACCATCTTTAGCATCAACACGCATTTCATATTTTGAATTACTTTCAAAATCAAGTCCTCCAATGACTTTAATTTGTCCTGTTTGACTATTCAGAGAGAAAACTCTCTTTGCTTTCTCTGAGATGCGGCTAAACTCGTACGTCACTTCTCCATTCACTCCCTCGTCTGCGTCAGTAGCACTGACAGTAACAACCACCGTATCAAGAGGAGCATTTTCAGGCAGACTGGCTTTGTACACGGCCTGATCAAACACAGGCGCATTATCATTAGCATCCAACACACTCACATGTATATTTGCAGTTCCTGATCTCTGAGGATTTCCACCGTCAGCTGCAACCAGCACAAAATTTATATCTCGTTCTTTTTCACGATCCAGCTCTTTGTCTAAAACCAGCTCGATGCTCTTCCTCCTATCAGACACCTCATTAACGGATAAAACGAAATAATCATTTTTTTGTAAACTGTAGTGCGTTACTGTATTTTGACCGATATCCATGTCATGAGCTTCAATGAGACGGTAATTTGCTCCTTTAACAGCGGATTCACTGATTTCTAACTTCACTGATTCACTGGGAAAAACTGGAGAATTATCATTTATGTCCAGAATAAGCACTGAAACACGGTGCAGCTCTAAAGGGTTTTCCAAGATTAATTCAAATCTAAGCACGCATGAAATCTTCTCACCGCACAGCTCCTCCCTGTCAATCTGTTCTCTGACGATCAAATTCCCAGATTTGGAGTCGAAGTCACAGTATTGCTGATAGTTTTCTTCACTATCGAGGCGGGCTTTCCGATACGATAATTTTGCTTTGTCCAGTCCGAGATCCTTCGCTATATTTCCAACAAAGGATCCCGGCTTCATCTCCTCCGGAACAGAATAGCTGAGGTCTGCGGCCGTGATGCGCACAAACACGGAAAAACAACACACACAGCAGAGCCACGGTATTCCTCTGAGCACCATCATGTTTCCTTAAAAAAAACCGCAGATATAAATGTAATCCGATTGAGAAAATGTGCCGGTCTGAATACTGCAGGACACCACACCTCGAACAATGGCTCTGGTTATAAACTGAGGTCTTTCTAATGTAGAGAAATGATGCCTCTTACATCTGTGAGGGAGCAGCGACGCCAAGAGTATCTTTAGAATACGGCAAAACAGTGAACAGTGTGAACCTGGCAACACATTTAAAGGGAGACTGATTTAAAACATTTAAAATATGATCTAATATTAATCTGATAAATAAGCGGAAGGAACATCAGCACCATGGACAGCGAAAGAGGAAAACCACATTGTTATTTTCACACGTTAATAAGGAACCTTAATGATTAAAATTTTAACCTTTCCTTTTTTTTTTCGTTTTACTTTCACTAAGGATACATTTTAACAGTAATACATGATCAAAATACACAGTGCTGTTCAAATAAAGTAATTTCAATATGTCATATTAGTTGAAAGATATTTCTTTTTTGTATTTGAAATATTAAATAAATAAATAAAACAGAGATTTTGCAAAGTTGACTATGACAGTATTTTAACATCAGTGGATCTTAAAGACTTTTGTTTAGTTCAGGTAAGGAATATGTCCGTAAATTGTGAGGGTTGGAGAACTAATTGGTTAATTTTGCATCTTAAGGAAAATAGCTGGGAATTGACCTAATTCTTTAATGTCCAAGCCAAAGGATATTATATATTTTGCATTAGTGACCATTTATCCACATTTAAGTAGAAGTTGATCTTATGATACTGCAACCATAACCCAAAATCAATTTACACCAATGAAAAACTGTAAAAATACACTGTAACCAGATGAGAACATTACAGAAGCAATATTTTCCATATGAACAGAAAGTTTGGTTATTGAGAAAACTTTTCTTGACACGTGTTATTATGTATATAATTATTGTTATATGTATATATTAAGTTGCACCATTTTACAAACTACAGATCTGTCTCCTGATTGCAACAATTCTCCAGTTGTTTTTTAAAAAAAAAAATTTAGTAAAGGGCTTTTCAATCACAAACACTAAATACTCCGTGATGATCAATGACTTCAGATCAAACAGAGCATTATCACTAGTATTAATATACTCAATTTAAGAAATCTGAAATTTCATAGAACACAAAAAATGCAAACATCAATTCATCCAATTCAACAGATTTTCTTAGTTTGATACATTATTTCTTGCTAAAACAAAACAGAGTAAAAAAAATACTTCAGGTGCTGATGAAGAATTATCAGTTTTATTTGGAAATTGTCCAGGAGTAAATGTAAAAGTCGAACAAAAACATAGTAATTGGACAAAGTAGAAAATTCCCAAAAAGCTACTGAAGCAATTTTACCTCATACCTCTGCACACTACTTCATTCCATCACTGTTGCAACAGTGTAGAATTTAGAAATGCAATTAACTGGTTCTTCTACAGTCTTCAATAATTGGAAAAAAAATCTTACCCATGGGTTTCCTTTAATGTGATCAGTTCTTTACATAAGGCTGCTACATTTTTTTTTTTTAACCGCATATCTATCATTTCTATATACCATGTTTCAGAAAGACCCCTGGCAGTTAAAGTTGATATGAGGACATCAGATACAAAAACAGTGAGCACAGAGACCCCCAGAGGCTGTGTTCAGTCCCCTCTTGTTCACCCTCTTCACCCACCACTGTGTCCCTTCACAGAGCAACTACTCCATCATCAAGTTCAACAACAATACAAACATCAATGGGTTGATCACTGGCAGAGAGGTGACCAACAATATGGAATGTCGAGTGAGTATTTATTATGCATCCCAGATCATAAATGTCAAAAACACACACTATTTTACTTGTGAGCTGCCAAAACTCTGACATGTTAACAAATCAATCATGGATTAAGGTCCCTAGTTAACTAGTGCATACAATTGTGTTACTAGTTTGCTAATGAAAGGTGAAATGCATATTAGTTCACTAGTTTCCTAGTGAAGGACCACATGCCCACTAGTTGACTACAAACGTTTTGTTGACATTGCTAATGTATAGTAGGACCCAACATATTTACTCTTGAACTAGTTCAAATAAAGCAGGCGCTATAAGAACAAAATGCTGAGTATTAATTGGTTGCCGTGTGTCATTCTGGACTGGGGAGCCAATAGGAATCCTCAGTGCCAGCTCCACCCACCTTAACGCTATGTTTTTGTTTTGTTTGCCTTTCATTAGTAAGCTAATATATAATTTTAGCCCCAGTGGTTCACTAGTGCTGCTGCAAATTGATTTACTGATCAACTAGTTATCTATCTTTCACTATTTCACGAGTAAACATGTTGGGTCTGAACTAGTAAAGCCAAGAAAAAGATTTGTGCTATAGTTACTAGTGAGCATGTGGGTCTCACTAGTGAACTAGTATGCATTTTAGTCTTCATTAGCAAACTTGTAACACACAATTTGATATGCACTTTTAATGAGGGAACTTAATTCATGATTGACGAGTTAACATGTCAGTGTTTTGGCAGCTTAGTCAACTAGTGTGTGTTTTTGACTTTCTATTTATTTTTTAATCAAGGATGCATAATAAATATTCACTCAGCTTTGCATTGGGAGGACGTGGATTATCATGCATGATGCCACAAAAATGTTCATCCCCTAAACACTGAGATGACTAAAGAGATTCATGACCACAGAAAGAGGAGATCCCAGCATGCCCCACTAAACAGAGTGGTGAGTGTGGTGACTTTTAAATTCCTCTGCACTCCCATTAGTGAAGACCTCACCTAGACTTAACACCCAGCATCATCAAAAAGGATCAACAGAGACTCTCCTTCCTGAGAAAGCGGAGGAAATTTGAATTATCTCAAAACTCCTCAGCAACATCTATGCACAGTGGACAGCAGCCTGACTTGGAATCTGCACGATCCAGGACAAGAAGGCTCTCCAGCCTCTCATTAAAACAGCACAGTGACTGTGGAGCAGCATCATGGAGCATACCCACCAACACCACACCCTGTTTACGTACCTGCCATTTGGTAGACATTATACAGGAGTCTGAAAGCAAGGAAAACTACAGAAAAGGTTTCATCCACAGGTTATAAGGATACTAAACCACTGACTGACCAGAACTACATACATATTGTATGTATATTTCCACATAGCTACATATTGCAAAAATATTTAAGTTTAGTTCAGATTGTTGGTTGTTTATCGTTAGTTGTGTGCATTTGCAAAACAAGATTTTAATTGCTTAACACTGTTGTCTATATGATAATAAACTTTTTGAAATGTGAATCTTTAAGATACAGTTTTTAACACTAAGTTGTTATTTGTTATCATTTGTGACACAAAAGCCCAAACATGTTGAAATAAGTTGTATAATCTGATGAAACTTAAATGAATGACATTGATTCATATTTCAGGTGCTGATTAGAAAGAATCTGTTTTCTTCAGACATTGTCATGAAGTAAGAATAAAATTAATGAGTACAGGAGAAATTTTCCAAAAGGCTGAAGCATTTTAACGTCATTACCATGTTTAATACCTTGTCCACAATTATACACTGGTCCAACAATGTAGAATTTAGAAAAGCAATGAATCGGTTAATCTTTTAGGGTTTGCAACAATAAGGATGACACCAAACATTTTTCATTAGTATCGTCATATCTGTACTTTTTAATAATGATATATATATTAAACAAAAGCCCTTAAATGTTAAGATATGTTTAAAAATTTCACAAACTTAAATAAATCTTCAGCACATTCTTTTTACCAGATGTTCAAAGAAAAGCTACACAAGCTGCCGTCAGGTGCTGCAGAAATGTTTCCGTGAGAAGCACAAAACTAGTAGCACTGACAGCACTTCTTAAAAATGCTTGAGACAAATCACAGTCACAACTACAGTTGATTGTCTCCAGAAAGAGATATAATGTAGTTAAAAAATACACATATTAGAAAAGAAACTTGTCCTACCTCAGGAGAGCTGTCAGCACTTCCAAAAGCATCAGCAAAGTCTGATGGGCTTTTCCTCAGAGTCTGCTCAGCAGGCAGCGTGTTGTCATTGTAAGAACTGACAAACTTAAAGTCACTGGTTCTAGATCCTGTTGTCAGGTAGGCGTCATAATTGTAAGTGCTGCGTAAAGTTCCTGTGCCGTCAACATCTGCGTAATTAGGAGGCAGATAAGCTCCAGGGATGGTAACTGCTCCATCAAACAACAGTCTGGGCTTTCTCCTGTGACAAAACTTCACACCCAGGATGATGATGATGAAGGTCAGGAAGAAGGTGGACACGGACACCAGCGCAATGATCAGATAAGAGGTCAGCTTGGAGTTTTTCTCATCATAAGAAATGTCCTTCAGCTCTGGCACCTCAGCCAAGTTATCAGAAATCAGTAAATACATGGAGCAGGTGGCAGACAGAGAGGGCTGTCCGTTGTCTTTCACTGACACAATGAGCGTCTGTTTCATGCTGTCAGTCTCACTAATGTCCCGCTGTGTCCTGATCTCTCCACTGTGGACACCAATAGTGAACAGTCCCGGATCAGTGGACTTGACTATCTGATAGGACAGCCAGGCGTTCTGTCCAGAGTCTGCGTCCACCGCAATCACTTTGGACACCAGAGAGCCTCCGTGTGCAGCTTTGGGGACCAGCTCGGTCATGAAGGAGTTGCCCTCTGGGGCGGGGTACAGTATCTGAGGAGGGTTGTCATTCACATCTGATATGAACACACTGACGCTCACGTTGCTGCTCAGTGGAGGAGAACCGTTGTCTCTGGCCATCAGCTGGACTTTAAAGCTCCTCAGCTGTTCATAATCAAAGGACCTGACAGCGTGGATCACCCCCGTGTCTCCGTTAACAGACACATAGGAGGACACCGGGGCACCGTTCACCTCAGCAGCTAACAGAGAATAAATCACTGTACCGTTTTGTCTCCAGTCAGGGTCTCGAGCAGTGACGGAGCATAACGTGGAGCCAGCTTTGTTATTCTCACTCACATATGCGCTGTACGACTCCTCCTCAAACACAGGTGGGTTGTCGTTGATGTCAGCTACAGATAAGTGCAGACTTTTAGAGGAGGACAGAGGTGGAGAGCCCTCGTCAGTGGCAGTGATTGTAATGTTGTAATCAGACACTACTTCACGGTCCAGCTGTCCTGTGCTCACCACAGAATAATAGTTTTTAATAGAGGGGACCAATTTAAAAGGGACACCCTGCTGGAGGGAGCAGCGGACCTGTCGGTTCTTCTCAGAGTCTCTGTCCTGCACGTTGATGATGCCCACCTCTGTACCAGGTGACACGTTCTCAGGAATGGGATTGGTCAGAGATTTTACATATATTGCAGGTGCATTGTCATTTTTGTCAGTAACATCTACTAACAGTTTGGCATAAGAGGTGAGCCCTAAACCATCTTTGGCTTCCAGTTTAATTTCAAAAGAACTAGTTTCTTCAAAGTCAATTAAACCTGATACTTTAATTTCCCCTGACTTGGAATTTATAGAAAAAACATTTATATTGTCATCAGATACGTGACCAAAGTCGTACGTCACCTCTCCATTAATTCCCTCGTCAGCATCAGTAGCACTCACTGTGATCACCAGTGTATCTAAAGGAGAGTTTTCAGGCAGACTGGCTTTATAGACAGACTGACTGAACACTGGTGCATTATCATTAGCATCCAGCACAGTGACGTGTATGACTACAGTACCTGATCTCTGAGGAGAGCCGCCATCTAATGCAGTGAGGAGCAGATTTAATTCTTTTTGTTTCTCACGATCAAGCTTTGTTTCCAGCACAAGTTCAACTTTGTTATTATCGACAGAGAGAATCATATTATCATTCTTCTGCAGGATGTACCTCTGAACAGCATTCTGACCGATATCTGCATCATGAGCCTCCTCTATGGAGAAGCGGCTGCCTTTTTCTGCTGACTCCCATATCTCCATTTCTATTAGATTCTTTTTAAATTTAGGAGAGTTGTCATTCACATCTTCAAGATGGAGATTTACACGATGAAGCTCTAGCGGACTGTCCATCAGTAGGTCCACTTTAAGAACACACGTAGGTCTCTTACCACACAGGTTTTCCCTGTCTAGTCTGTCCGATGTGATCAAATCCCCGGTGCTCAGATTCATTTCGCAGAGGCGTTTCATTTTCCCTTCAAAATCCACGCGGGCTCTGCGGGAGGATAACGTCTTCAGGTCATAACCGAGATCCTTGGCCACATTTCCAATCACAGAGCGTGGTTTCATCTCTTCAGCAATGGAATAGCTCAGATCGCCTTTTGCGAGATGCACAAAGACAATGAAGAAAGCAAAGCAGACGAGGGATACGAATCCTTTGTCTCCCATCCTCAAAAAAAAAAACAAGTACTCCGATCTTTCTCACAAAGCCAAGTTTACTGCAACGACACCCAATTCCTTAGAAATCAACAAAATAGTCTTCACCGACTCCTCAAGCAGCAGAAAACAGCAAATATGTGACCGTTTGTGCGGATAATCTCCGCCTGTGTGTGCAGAGGAAAGCCTCCTTTATTGTGAGACAACAGCGACCCCACGAGTCACATTGTTGCACTCACATGAAGGTGGATTCAGCTCAGCTCTGGAGAATTGTACAATAAAACGTATCTATATCATCTTTTCACCAGTTACTTTGTGTTGAAATCAAGCACGGTTTGGATGGTATTTGGCAAACATAAACAATATTGTTGTTGTGTGTTCTGAGAAAGTAAAGAAGACGGAAAATCTAAGTATTTGAGCATTCTATATTTTATTCTTTCAATTAAAAAATAAAAATTAAAAAAAAAGAACAAAAAAGGGAAAATGTAAGGGAAAAGTCTTATTTATTGGACAAAAGGAAGCTTCCCTTTGCAAAAAAAGTAGTTTATTCAAGTGGTCTACAAGTATATATATATATCTTATTTTATACTAAAACTGAGGCAGTGTACATGTAGTGTACTTTTTTATATATTTAATATACTTTAAAAAAAAGTATAGTGAACTTGGCTTTTACTGAAAAGTATAAAAAATAGTCTAAGACTAAATAATACTTAGACTTACACTTTAATACTAAAGCTTATACTTTTTTTACTTCGTTCTGTCACAAAGTATTAATATTAATATCTTGATCAAGTACAGAATCTGGCATCATTTCAATGACATCTATACAGTATATACATCACAACCTCCTTCCTTGATTCACCCTGAACCTCTCTGCCTGCAAACACATGCATACACGTCACACCATCATAAATTTAATTACAATATTCAGCCATATTTTATGTTTTTTGAGATTTGGTCTTTCAGTGGGGAAAGTACAATACAAATAGCACTTGATGAACTTACTAATGGTTTTTCCTTTGGTCTACATTCTTGCTAAGCATGTACATCACATTTCAACTGTTTCAATTTTGTTCATAAGTCCATAAGTGCTGTTTGAGCGGTCATTAATGGTACAGTGTTGGCCAGTCACATTGACTTAAGGTGATTTAAATACTAAAAACAGCTTCACGGTTCTCTAATTGTGACCAAACTGTAAGCTTTGACTGCCAATTCATGTGCATGCATAGTTACAATGTTTATTTCTTTTTATTTTATTTATTCAGTTTATTTCTGACATGGTGACATTCACTTTTTTTTTTTTACATTTTTTTTTTTTTTTTTTTGTACATGCCTAAAAAGGAGACGAGAGAAGCAGTTTGCTTATCTGGGTCCCATCCCCTGTTTTACCATCGCAAATTTACATGGGTTTACATGTCTCTCTGGTCAAACATTCTTGAGTTGTTCTGAACAGTCCTTTTTTGTGTATTCTCATCTGTAGTCAGTGTTGTCTTTTTTTTTATTTATTTATTCCTCCTCCTCTCTATCGTTGTTCGTGTTGGCCTTGTTCCCTGCCAGACGTTGTTGTTTAAATGGTCTATTAATTTATTTATTGATATTAGGTTGGCCTAACTCATTAGCTTTCTCATATTTCATTACAATTGGTTAGATTCTGCATTCAAACATATTTTCATCGTAATTTTGACATTTGTTACCTTGCTTTCAAGCCAATTACGCTGAACAGAAATATAATGCAACACTTTTTTTTTTTGCTCCCATTTTTCATGAGCTGAACTCAAAGTTCTAAAACATTTTATATAAAATACACAAAAGACCTATTTCTCACAAACATTGTTAACAAATCTGTTTAAATGTGTTGGTGAGCATGTCGCCTTTGCAGAGATAATCAATCTCACCTCACAGGCGTGTCATATCAAGATGCTGATTAGATAGCACGGTTCTTGCACAGGTGTGTCTTAGGCTACCCACAATAAAAGGCCACTCTAAAAATGTTCTGTTAAATTACACAGCACAATGCCACAGATGTCGCAAGTTCTGAGTCAGCATGCAATTGGCATGCTGACTGTAGGAATGTCCACCAGAGCTGTTGAGCGTGAATTGAATGTTAATTTTTCTACCATAAACCGTCTCCAAAGATTTTACTGGAGCAGGGAGGAGTGACTCAAGGTAGAAAATAGAATGGGTGGGGAAGAATAGATTATTTTACAGTGACGGTGAAATGTGAAGTTGTAGAACATACTTTGCTTATTATGTTGTGTAATCAAGCCAGTATAGTGACAAGTGTGAAGCTTTGCTATAAAGTTGGTGGCTGTGGACAGGGGGAATGAGTGAGTGGTAATACCTAAAGCAGGTATTTGAGATTAACGTGTCTAAAGTTAAGCTCAGTATGAGTTTTATCCCACATCCCAAAGCGTGCCAGTGCATTGTAGACCAGTATATGTGCAAAAACCGCTACCGCAAATCCAGGAACTGCCACGGGCCCGCAGATGAAGCCAGGCTAGCAGAAAGAGCGGGGGCCAGGGAGCCCCCGGCCACCCCCCCACGGCCGAGTAGCCCCCCAGACGCCCCCAATATCCCAGGCCGAGAGGCAGACACCACCCCCCACACACACATCTGAGGAAACGCCAAGCAGCCGAGGCAATGCCCCCCCTGGCGCAAGAGCAACCAGCGGCCACCACCGCGGGAGAGAGGCACTCCAATGGCACACAACCAATGTGGAGCAGCAGCCCCCAGCCAAAGGTGCAGAATCCACTCACTCGCCAGCCTGCAGATAGCAGGACAGACCTACCAAGCGGCCAATACCAACATTAACCACCGGAACAGCTAGAACCTCCCCCCAGCAAAGAGCACCACCCCGGAGCGCCAAGCAATCCCGTCCCAACCCCGGCATAGACGCCAGCACCCCCAGTGCGCCCATCCCCCGCACCGGCGCGGCAGGCCGCCCCGGACCCACACCCCGTGAGGCGCGCCCCCAAGGCAACCAGGAGACGAGACAAGCACCAAGCCCTCCCCGTAGGGAAGGGGCACCCCCACGCCCCACCAGGCCGGCATAGCCCGGAGAGACCCCACAGAGAGAGCCCCCAGCAACACCCCTCCACGCCCCCAGAGACCCACCGTCCCGCCACGCCCAACCACACCCTCCCGATCTCTACACGGCGGCCCAGCCATCAACAGAGGGGCCGGGCCCCCACCCGACAGGCCCAAGTCTGTGAGGTTACCCACCATCCTGTTATGGTGCCTCTCCTTTCTCCAGTGGAGAGGCACTTCCCTATCTCCTGAGTGAATGTGTGTGTTTAGTGAATGTATGAAGTGCTATTAAAAAAAGGTGGATGGAGGGGAGCAGTGCTCCCTGTCCAACCTATTTGTATATATGTTTATGTGCTGCAATAGCTCCGGAGAGTGGAAGTGGTGGCCCCACCCTCCGGGGGGTGGTGTGTTGAGGTGTAATTAAAATTGGAGGGATTAGTAGGGCCGTCAGAAGTTGGAGTGCCGCCCCCGCGCCACTACTTAGTAGCACAGGCGGCAGCCCCCTCCACCCCCAGCCCCAGCCCCACCAACCAGCACCCCAAGGGTTGGGTATGTGAGTGTGGTGCAACAAGTGGCTGAGACAGACCAGCTAGGAGTGAGTGACGTGAAGTGTCCATGTAGGAGGCCTGTCTGGTGTGAGCCCGGCCCGTCCGCATGGTGGGCCACCGGAAGATGGCTCAGACGGGCACGCGGCACTGCGGGCCCCAGGGACGCGCCGAGCAGCACAACCGAAGATCCCCCGCAGCACGCCCCCGAACCATGCCGGCCACACGGAGCACGGCGTGACCCCCCCAGGCGGAGTCAGGCACCGCAACCTCACACCAACCCTGCCAGCAGAGCCCCCTCTCCACGGAGGCCACCCCCAATCACCCACGCGCCGACATGAGACACCTCTAACACCAGCACAGCCCGGAGGACAGCGGGCCCCAGCCACCAGGCGGCAGCGCGCCCCGAGACACCAAACCCAAAGACCCACCCCCGGGACACCCCTGCCCAAACATGGCACCCAGCCATCAGACCAACCACCCCCGACGTGGATCCGCCAGGACAGGATCCACCGGCCGTGCCCCCACACACACCCACCCAGCACGCCCCAGGGGAGGCCCCAGCGCGGGCGAGGCCCCACAACTCGCCCTTATCTCCCCCCGAAGCTACACAAGCCGACCCCTGCAGTCCATCAAGTGAGCCCCTGGGTTGGGGTGGGGGGGGAGACCTAGCCCACTGCGCCAGCGGCACCCTCAGCGAAGGCGCTCCCTAGGGAACCAGGCCAAGGCGTTGAAGATGATATTGACGTCCAACCCGGTCTTTGTGCCGAAGATGTTGGGGATGTGTTCTACTATTAACTTCACAACTTTCCCTGCCTCACAGGGTGAGGCAGCAACTGAGCAGCACTGGGTTGTTGAGCTGTCTGCATTCGACTACAGTGTGATGTATTGACCAGGACGGATTAACCAAAATGCAGATGCCCTCTCCAGGCAATGTAATTCCACTGGCAGTGATGGGGTTAAGTTGGAGCGCTTCCTACCTGGTACTCGGGTTCCTGATTCCATTGCAGAGAAGGTCTGCCAACATCCACAGCAGGAGGCCAGTCCGCCATTACTTTGACCAGCAGTCAAGTCGACCTGAGAAGGCTCAGAGGTCGGACCCTTCCATCAGTGCCTTCCTCCAGACACTAACCAGGAGGTCTGGTCAAAAGGACTACCTTGTGGCCAGACCTCTAAATGGTGCGCCGTGAAAACCCTCTATAGTCCGACTCGGTGACCGGGACAGGTAGCGAAGTTTATGTTTACAGTGCAGGTAATTAATAAAGTACAGCTCTCCAATACCAACACAGCCTGTTCTTTCTGTGATTGTCCACTTTTATTGAGCGTGAGGTCTCTGGGATTAAATACCGAAGGAGAAGCTGCCTGATCGGCTTTGAAGAGTACGGATCTCCCCTGTCTCCCACAACCACGGTTAGGAGATGAAAACAGGAATGGTCTTAACAAAACAATTACAACATCCACCTGGTCTGTGAATGGATATTAATCTGCTTTTCATTTGCCCTGTTTGGGCGTCCATATATGTCAGCAACCACAGAAAAATGTCCATTGTAATGAAAAAACTACAAATTCTTTACACAAACTAGATACTATGAATGTTAAGGGTAAGTTTCTCACTAACAATGTCAAAACATTTCTAAAGCCAGTTCCAGTTCCTGCCAATATCCAGCAACTTGGCACAGCCATTGAAGAGGAGTGGACCAACAATCCACAGGCCACAATCAACAACCTGATCAACTCTATGCTAAGGAGATGTGTTCCATTGTGTGAGGCAAATGGTGGTCACACCAGATACTTAGTGACTTGAGTTTTTTAAAATTTATTTTATTTTTTTCTAAGTTTTCTAAAGACTCCATTATGCTGCCACTATTAACCATTTAGGAATGTTTAATGTATATTTGTTTTTGTTTTTTTGTTGGTTTTTTATTTTTTATTTTATATTTTCAATAATAAAAAAAAAAAAAATAACTTTTACTCCTCTTGTGGTGACTAAAAATCCCATAAAGTCAGCAAAGTCTGACTGACTTTTTATGAGTGAATTCAAATGCTGAAACTGAAATACGTTCTTAGGGTATTCAAATTGGACACTAGTTTGTTGGCTAGCGCTATTTCTGTCATCAACATGCACCTTAATCAAGTGAGGGAGAAATGAGTTCAACAACTACACAAAACATTTGTGAAAGCTGAATGAGCTTTTTAAATAATTTATACATCATATTGCATACGGCTGAATTGGGCTCATAATATAGCATATTAAATGATGATTAGATGATAAAAAAGTCCAAGTGATTTTGAAAAATGTGTCCTACCTCAGGAGAACTGTCTTTGGTTTTTGGTCACAAAGACGCTCTCTGTCGATTCTTTCCGACATGATCAAATCCCCAGTATTTAACCTTATATCACACCCATTTCCTTCCAAATCTACACGGGCTTGACGTGTGTTTAAAGTCTTTAAATCAATATCCAGCACCCAACAGTGACATCCTGAGGTTTTTCAGCTGTACAGTGACACAGACATGTCATACAATATTCATTTTCACTATCGACCAGTGGTGTATGAGAGCAATTTACACTTTACAGCTGTGGTAATAGAATATGAAAAGGAAAATAAACAATGACATATTATATTAGTCTTGTAAGGTTTAAAAGACTAATATAAATTATTTGCCATGGTGTAATTTAAATGTAACCCTCCACACCTCTGACAAAATCAGTCAGTGAGTTCATTAGTTACCGGGAGCTCTTAAAAAGCTCTATATCCTGTTGTGTGCTTAGATAGTTTATTATATTCTTTGTTCTACTCGAGCTCCAATAGTATTTTGGTATTTGTCTTTACATTTTGCCTAAATCTGAGGGGAAAAGGAATTACTGCATGGTCACAGATCAGAGAATATGGATAAACTATAGAAAAAATGAAATGATCAGGTAATGGAAGAAGTAAAATTACCACTGCATGGTTAGATTATATGTTAGGGTAGAAAAAAATAACTTAACATTGAAAGCATCAATGACAATATAATCCTTTCTGCTGGTACACTTAAGATTATAATCACATCAGTCAGCCAGGCAAAAATGTATTTTATTGCACCAATTCAAATTTGTGAGAATGATACTTGGCCAGCTTGCAGTAATAAATTATTATTAATAATAATAGTAATAATAATATATTTAAAGTATTATCCATACCATTATGAGAGGTTTCGCGTTGGCAGAAAGGCCTTATCAACACCTGGAACAATCACTTTGCTGTTACTTGACTTTAACATATTTTTTTCATAAAGTGAAATTACAGGGTACCTGTAGTGGAAATTAATACACCAAAACATGTGTTTAATGTATTACTAAACAAAATGTACACCTTTGGAAAAAATAAAATACTTAATGTCTCTCATGTTGGACTTGTCTTTTATTCTGAAAGAAAATTTTCTTTTGACAGGCATGCTGTGAAATGCATGTTGCACAGGAAAATATACAGATTTTTTTTTTTTTTTTTAATTATATTTGTGTAATTCAGCAGCTATTTTTGAAAAACTACATTTGGTTGATTGAATTCTAAAGAAAAAAAAAAGGTGGGTCGCATTTTGATGACCGTGGAAAAATGTGGATCCCAGGGTGAGACCAATCGAGAACCCCTGGTTCCCAATCTGATCATTTTTGGCGAAAAATTGCATTTAAGAAAAAAAAAGTCTTTGTTTTTGGACTCTGATATTTTATGTAGGTGTAAATCTGAATTCATAACCGAGCAACAATTCATGCATCAAAACATTGGTACTAATATGAGAATTCTAGGTAATGAAGAAAATTTTGTCATCGGACAATTTTTGGTGAAAAAACAGCGTTTTAGAGGTTTTTGAAAAAAAAAAAAAAAAACTTTGTCGTGGACTGATTTTAAAGAAGGAAAGGAGGTATTGATACCTTGCTGTAAGGTGACATTCACTCAGGGCTATTGATTAGTGGAAAACAAATTTATCTTTGTGTTTGTCACAGAAACTATAATAAAATGATATGCATAAACAGGTGAGTAATCATGTCTAATAATGTTTTATTCCCCTACCAGTATTATAAATGTAATAGATGAACCATTTCCAACTATAAATTCACTGAAGCGTTTAGCTTGGTCACAATAAATGTAAATATTTTTTTTGTGACGGTTAATATTTTGAAGATTTTTCAAGTGCGGGCAAGTTATGTCGTTTAATGCAGCGTGAAATAAAAATCCAAAATTCAGATGTGTATCTTGAGTAAAATAGGATGTTTTGGACTGGATATCGGTTTCTGTCTGCTAGCTCTATACGGCTATCAATCACCTGGACAGAATCCCCATTAAGGAAGCCAGAAAAATGTTCAACCATTGGACAAAAGCAATATATTTTATGAATTTTAAAAGATATATATATTTCCAGAGAAATTAGGTTCTTTTCTGCATCTTTCGTAAAAAGCATGCCAATTCATATCAATTTAATATGTACCATCTAAACAGAAAACTAAAACAAATCCTGACAAGTCCCTTAATAAAAATTAAATTCTAAAAAGGCTAAAAAATTATAAATTGATCCAAAAAGGAAATTCCTATTTTTCTCTCACAAACTCTCTATTAACTATTTAAGATGGTACGTGTGATAATTAACATTATACCCAAAGAGTTGCATCGAGAATGTGAACACCAATTCAAAAATGCCCATTTGTAAAAAGCAGAATGAACTTTCCATTATTAAACCTTTAGATGCATTCAATACATCCTATTTCATACTTTCATTAGTTTGATATTATTCCCTAACAAAATGAGTTAGATACTGAAACACCAGCAAGAAGTAAATTAAAAATGAATAAAATCAAGCGTCCTACCTCAGGAGAGCTGTCAGCACTTCCAAAAGCATCAGCAAAGTCTGATGGGCTTTTCCTCAGAGTCTGCTCAGCAGGCAGCGTGTTGTCATTGTAAGAACTGACAAACTTAAAGTCACTGGTTCTAGATCCTGTTGTCAGGTAGGCGTCATAATTGTAAGTGCTGCGTAAAGTTCCTGTGCCGTCAACATCTGCGTAATTAGGAGGCAGATAAGCTCCAGGGATGGTAACTGCTCCATCAAACAACAGTCTGGGCTTTCTCCTGCGACAAAACCTCACACCCAGGATGATGATGATGAAGGTCAGGAAGAAGGTGGACACGGACACCAGCGCAATGATCAGATAAGAGGTCAGCTTGGAGTTTTTCTCATCATAAGAAATGTCCTTCAGCTCTGGCACCTCAGCCAAGTTATCAGAAATCAGTAAATACATGGAGCAGGTGGCAGACAGAGAGGGCTGTCCGTTGTCTTTCACTGACACAATGAGCGTCTGTTTCATGCTGTCAGTCTCACTAATGTCCCGCTGTGTCCTGATCTCTCCACTGTGGACACCAATAGTGAACAGTCCCGGATCAGTGGACTTGACTATCTGATAGGACAGCCAGGCGTTCTGTCCAGAGTCTGCGTCCACCGCGATCACTTTGGACACCAGAGAGCCTCCGTGTGCAGCTTTGGGGACCAGCTCGGTCATGAAGGAGTTGCCCTCCGGGGCGGGGTACAGTATCTGAGGAGGGTTGTCATTCACATCTGATATGAACACACTGACGCTCACGTTGCTGCTCAGTGGAGGAGAACCGTTGTCTCTGGCCATCAGCTGGACTTTAAAGCTCCTCAGCTGTTCATAATCAAAGGACCTGACAGCGTGGATCACCCCCGTGTCTCCGTTAACAGACACATAGGAGGACACCGGGGCACCGTTCACCTCAGCAGCTAACAGAGAATAAATCACTGTACCGTTTTGTCTCCAGTCAGGGTCTCGAGCAGTGACGGAGCATAAAGTGGAGCCAGCTTTGTTATTCTCACTCACATATGCGCTGTACGACTCCTCCTCAAACACAGGTGGGTTGTCGTTGATGTCAGCTACAGATAAGTGCAGACTTTTAGAGGAGGACAGAGGTGGAGAGCCCTCGTCAGTGGCAGTGATTGTAATGTTGTAATCAGACACTACTTCACGGTCCAGCTGTCCTGTGCTCACCACAGAATAATAGTTTTTAATAGAGGGGACCAATTTAAAAGGGACACCCTGCTGGAGGGAGCAGCGGACCTGTCGGTTCTTCTCAGAGTCTCTGTCCTGCACGTTGATGATGCCCACCTCTGTACCAGGTGACACGTTCTCAGGAATGGGATTGGTCAGAGATTTTACATGGATCACTGGAGCGTTATCATTTACATCTTTAATATCTATCATCACTTTAGCATATGAGGTGAGTCCTAAGCCGTCTTTAGCTTCTACCTTCATTTCATACAAATTGTGTTGCTCAAAATCAATAGCTTCCTTCAGTCTGATTTCTCCGGTTTTGGGGTTGATAGTGAAAACCTTTATTTCATCATCAAACATGTGATCCAAGTCATAAGTAATGTCTCCATTAATTCCTTCATCAGCATCAGTAGCACTCACTGTGATCACCAGTGTATCTAAAGGAGAGTTTTCAGGCAGACTGGCTTTATAGACAGACTGACTGAACACTGGTGCATTATCATTAGCATCCAGCACAGTGACGTGTATGACTACAGTACCTGATCTCTGAGAAGAGCCGCCATCTAATGCTGTAAGCAGCAGATTGATGTTTTTATCCTTTTCTCGATCCAGTGTATTATCTAATACTAGCTCCACTCTGTTATTAACCACAGCAAGAATAAAGTTCTCATTTTTTTGAAGGCTGTATCTCTGAACTGCATTCTGACCGATGTCCGCATCGCGTGCTTCCTCGATTGAAAAGTGATTACCTTTGTCTGCTGACTCCCTTATTTCCATTTCAATCCGATCCTTTTTGAATTTAGGTGAGTTGTCATTTATATCTTGAATATGGAGACCCACTCGATGAAGCTCTAACGGATTTTCCAGCAACAAATCTGCCTTTAAAACACAAGACGGCTTCTTACCACACAGGCTTTCCCTGTCAATCCTCTCCATTGTAACCAAATTGCCGGTGCCCAGATTAATGTCACAGTACTTACGAGTCCCTTCAAAATCAACACGGGCCTTTCTGGCAGATAATGTCCTCAAATCCAGACCGAGATCCTTGGCTATGTTTCCAATAACAAACTGTAACTTTGTCTCTTCTGGAAAAGAATAGCTGAGATCTCCTTTTACGCAGTGTAGCGCTCCAACAAAGAGGGCGATACAGAGGACGGGAAATCCTTTGTCTTCCATCATCACTGCGAGTGTCTAATTTAGGTCAAGTTAATGCCCAAAATAAACACAAAAACAAAAAATGATCATTAAGGTCTACTCCCAAATAATGAACGTAATCCAACGAGTCGAAAAATCAGTAGAATGGGATGTATGACGGTGGTCGTCTGCAGAAAACCACATAGTCCAATATAAGAGTGGGTGGAGATGCCAGTATATGCTAGTCCACAGCGGCACCATGTGTTGCTTTTTACATACTTCATTCAGTCCGACCAATAAGTTGTGTAATTTGAATGAATTGTGAAAAATGACCATCCATCATACACATTTTTCACATATTGTTTAGGCATCCTTCAAAATGCCACAATTGCACTATAACTAAACAAAACAGCCATATGTATTTCTTGCAAGTTAATAAGTAATATTGCAATGTAATGATCAAGTTTATTTAAAATTAATTGTAAAGTATGCTTTTAGTAATTTGAAAATATGCTTAAAATTAAGCATAGTAATACTACAGTAAAAAATATATAAATATAATGGTGAAATATTTTTGATAAAATATTAACACATTATTAATGTACTTGTAATACAAATAAAGTATACTTAAATTTGACTAATTTAGCATATATTAGTCGGATGTGTAAAGATAGCCTATCGTACTCAAGAAGTCCTGTTATTTTATTGAAATTGTACTCAAGTACAAGTACAAGTAATTCCTATTACTATAAGTAAAAAGTAGCTCAATTTAATATTACTAAAAGTAAAAATTACTAGTTACATTCACCCTCCATGTTTATTGTGGCAATAAATCTTGCCAAAGTTCCATACAGTAAACATCTCATGTATAAACTTAAAGAGAAGACAAAATCTTGCAAAATTGGAACTTCATTTATTTATCTGTATAAAATAAAAGGTTTGTCAAAATGTCCAACTATTTATTTAAAAAACACATACAGTATGATGTGATGCATTTGATTGTTGTCTGGTTATTAATTTTTTTGTAGTTTCACAATGATTGTTGATCATTTTAAAACAAAATGATAATAATTTACTCAGTAATGGTTGGGTATAGAAATATAACGAATTACTTTACTTATTTTGAAACATACTTAAGTACAAGTAAAATGACTGATTTTGAAATATGCTCAAATAATACAAGTACCAATAAAAACAACTCAATTATTGTAACGTGAGTACTTGTAATCCGTTACTTTCACCTCTGATATAAGTACATTTAAAGTCATATACTTATACTTTTCTTAAATACACTCTAAGTTGTTCCACTTTAGCACGTAAAAATACACTAAATACACTTCCATGAACTTTTTACAATTTAATTACAATTCAAATATATGAAGTACAAAATTAGTTCTTCCAAAATAGCAAGCTTTAAGTTAACTAATCTTAGACACACGTATATATTGATGATTAGTGTGGCTTCAAGTACACAAAAGTATGCTAAATTTGAGAACACGTAACACATTTATTTTTTTTACATGTAGGGTCTCATTATCATGTCTAACAACTAAAGGAGATCGTTCACCTGCCTTTCACATGAAACTGCTATCATTATACATAAATATTATCAATGTTAATACTGAACGTGACCATGAAACTCTTTTAATGTTCTTAACCTTTTATTTATTTTTTATTTTTTTTTAATGTTTGGATGGTTGATCACACATTCCTCAATCTTCTTTGAGTTTGCAGATTTGTATTTTATTGCGTCAAAACTATTTCATTAGGGACAAGCTAAAAACATGAACAAAATTATTTTAAACAGTAATTTTTGGTTACAATTCACCTTAAATAATATTTACATTCTTAATACCGCCCTGAAAAAAATAGGTATAAAACGAAACTACTGTTACTCAGACTGCATCAGTCATTAGTAATATGTGTCCTTTTATAATATGAACTTAATACTGTATATCAGTCACATTTGAATGTGTACATTCATTCTGACAATAGCATGCACAGCAGTTTAGAAATATATTTAATTAGTTAGATTAGATCAGATAGATAGATTAGATCATTGTTAATGATATGGAAAATGGTTGTTTCAGCACCATGGACAGAGACACCAGTGTGGCACATACAGTTTTTTTCCCCTACAAGCATTAAGACGATATTTGGACCAATAGAAAAAAAATTGATAACAGCTATCAATGCACTGGTCGCATGGGAAGATACATGCACTTCTATTTTAGATTTTAATTCAAAGAGCTGAATGTGTCTGTAAATATTAAAACAATCACTACTACTATAGTAGTCTGATAATAATAATGACAATAATGACAATGATGACGATAATAATTCTGATAAAACAGTAGGACTATATACTGTATATATATATATATATATATATATATATATATATATATATATATATATATATAAACATAACTTTATTCAAACAGTATTAATGTAGTTTTTTATGGCTGAAGTGTGCATTCAAACTTCATGGATGCATATGTATCCGCATTTTAAGATTTTCTTAAAATAATATTAATAATGATAATAATAATAACACTGACTGTCCACACATTCTAATCAGTAATAAATAGTTGTGTAATGCTTTTAGAAATTTAATTTTTGTTTCATAAAATAACTCAATTTGTCATCCATAGCAGAAATTGAAATTTCACAACTAATGCCCTGTTTGCAGTGGATAATTGTTAGTTTTTTTTTTTTTTTTTTTTAAATCGGTTTTATTTTCAAAGAACAAGCACAACTGAATATTATTCATAGTGTTTTCTCTCTGTGCCTATGGATTATGGTCAAACGTACTGGTACGTCCTTACCAGAAGATGGCGCTTTAAGTTTATCACTGTTGTAGAGTAAATCTGGAGCAGCAGATGGAGGGGTGTGGAGGAGACAGCCTGTCTGTGCGAGGACGTGCCCATAGATGTAAAAGGATGTTTGAGTGACAGTGTAAATTTTGCATTGGGATTATTTCAGATGGAAATGTGCTGAGTAGCTAAAAGTTGAAGACATATACATTATTGAATGATAATTGAGTTTGGTGACTGACATCATGTATGACAGAGGGACAACAATACATTAATTATTTAATGTAACATCTTTAATTGGGATTTTTCCCTATATTGGCATCTTCTCTTTCATTTTTCCAAGTTTTGCTTCAGTGTGGAAAGATGCATTTTATTATGGAGAGTCTCTTATGGATTCAGTGTTGAATCACATCCATGTTTCTCAGACAGTGACTGTCTGGGATGCGCAAACAACCAATGCTAGTTATTTGCTATGAACCACAAGCCAACGCTTGCAAAAAGATTAAGAACATTAATTTTAGGGGCCAAGTTGATACATGAATATATTGTGCACAAAAGTAATTTTTTTTTTAATCATATTTTTCTCAGCCTTAACAAGTTGCTATATGTATGATAATTTACTCCATGAGGGTGACTGACATATCAAATATTAAATTGAAGACATTTTCCTCTCATATACATTTATCCAAATTCTGCCTTTTTTGGCTTTCCAGTCACTTTCTAACTCACCCATCAATTCATACCAATGCACCATTCAGATTGAGATGCAACACACTTACTGTAACGTCTATTTTTACCTGTTTCATACTATCAATCACATGCTGTGAATGCATGAGCTCACATTATCAAGACTGACATTATCCCCAGTTATTCACTATTTGCAAACAAGTGAATATTTTTATGATTTATTTTGTTGAAGTAAACATATAGTGTCATCCCAGTGCCCCAATGGTCTATCTACAGAGCTTGCTTCACTCTGTCATGGCACGTATCCTTATTCATTTTGATTAGCCAGTCAGAGACCCAGCCTGCTAAGTGTCTGCAAATGGAGTTTGTACAAACTATACCAGATCATCATGTGAAAACCGATTGGAGTATAAATTTGGATAAATGTCTGATTGTTTTTCCTATACCTAACAACGTTAATCAAATATAATCTTAACAGTAAAATGTCAGGAAGTCGGTGGGGTTGTATAAAGGTTCTTCCTTTGGAAAGGTCAAGCCTTCAGCCCCATCCTGGGCACCCCCTGTTTCACTTCTCCTGGGTTGGCCAAAGATCAAGGGCAGTGTCCCTGGAGACTGTTAACTGGATAGATGCAAACCATTTAATCAGTCTACTTATTAAAATGAGGGTAGAAACATCACATTTTCAATTCTTTTATGCACTCAAACACCAAAACAAATTTTAGGTTTACTGCAGTGACATAGTGCAACTTTATCTTACCTTTAAAAAAAAAAAAAAAACATTAGAAGTCTTGGTAATAAAAATGGCAAAGAGGGATTAAAAAAGCAGACAATCTTTTACAGTCTGTTGTAGTATTGGGGAAAATATTGAGCTTATTTTTCCTGTATAAAGAATTTGATAAAGAAATCGATTATCTGCATATCATTAAAAATAATTGTGTATGGCCTCTAATGTAATTCACTTTTGTAATTTACAGGGAGAAAACAAATCTATTTTGCCACTCTATTAAATTATACATGGCGTCTGGAAGCTTCCTGTCACAGGGGACTGCAGGGACCATCTGTGACCATGCTTTCAATTAGAACAATTTGGGCATCCATGTCAGGCTCACATTTGTGTATTTCCTTTGTTTCCGTAGGGATCGATGCTGCATGTAGTCAGATAAGGCTGCATGGCTGCATAGAGAAGTTCCAATTCTTCTTGGGTTTATTCACACTTTTCCTCAGTGTTTCTGACAACTCCTGTCAAACAATAATACATTTTACATATTATATATATATATATATATATATATATATATATATATATATATATATATATATATATATATATATATATATATATGTAGGAGTTGAGAATTAGCAGCTATACACTATATGCATTGTATCAGTTGCATATGTTTGCTGTAACTGTCTGACTGCATTGTCCCTGTCAAATAAATAAATCAATTTCACATGACACATACTGTATATGTAAAAAAAAAACAAAAAAGAAAAGAAAGAAAAAAAGGAATTAAAAAACCAACAACTATATATATATATACTGTATATATAAGTCTAATTGAAGCCTAATTTTGCATCAGTAAACATGTAGATAACTGATTTTTGTTTTTAATTATTTTCCAAAGAACCTTGCATAGAAAAGGTCCTTCTATTGTTTCCTTCAGTAACTACAAAATCACAGTTTCATTTAACAATTTTATCCAAAACGACATACAACACAAGCATTTAGTGCTTGCTCAACATCCCACAGTGACGGCCCAGGTAGGATTAGAACCGGTGACCCTCCGATGACAAGTCTGCTTCCTGCACCACTTCCTTCAGTTTTTTTGACGATCCAAAAACATGCTGGGTTATTTAAGAAGTCATCGTTTTATTGGGGTTTAGTAGGCAGAAGCACTCCTGAATAAAAAATGATTCCAACTTGTTTTTAAGAAAGAAAACTTTATTGGTGATTTATAAACCATACACATTACCACTGTATCCATAGAGGTCAAATAAAAAGTCTGAAAGCAAAAGGGATCAAATGAAAATCTACTACTTCACTGGCACAGTTGATGAGAGAGTGTGTACAAAAAAAAAAAAAAAAAAAAAAGAGTTTTACAACAGATCTCAGCTGGTCCAGTCTGGACAGCACATTTCCACCATAGTTCACCACCAAACATCGGGTAAGAATGACAGCATGAACTCCCACTAAACACAAGCATACACTACGTTGATTTTTTTTTTTTTAACACAGATTTTTTTTTTTTTGTCTTTTTCATCTTCAAGCAGTGGAAGGAAAGTGATAGCTCATCAAAGGATCATACATATTTCAGGTACAATAATACAGTGTTCTTCATGTCAAAGCCAGACACAGAGTGTTTTTTTTTTTTTTTTTTTTCCCTTTTTTGCTTTGCTTGTTCCCAGGAGCAAAAAAACATGTAGGTAAAATTAAAAAAACAAAACAAAAAACAAATCATTGAAAGGTATCACACTATAGCATTTACAATTATCTAAAGAAGTTTAGTGAATGCCATAAAACATCTGTGGAGGGTGAAGAATGTAGTACATATAGATGTTTAGCAGAGACGGAAGTACAAATATCTCCTGTGCGAGTAATGAAGAAAGATGAGATTACAAAAGAATAAAATCATAGCCATCTATCTATTTATATATATATTTCTCTATATAGTATGTGTTTCCTTAGAGCAGTACATGCAGCAGCCACTTTAATGGAGTGACATCATACTGAGCCGCAAAACTCTGGGATGTGGCGACAGGTTTACAGGCAGGGGAGGGAAACCAACAGAAGTAGGTTGTGAGATGTGTGTGTTTGAATGTTTGTGAGTCCATTGTTTGAAACCTCCTGAGACAGGATCGATGGGATGAAAATTCCTGTTGTTTTCCAAACTATAATAACCTCTGCATTAGTTTTACAGTGCATTAAAAAAGCTGAATAATCTTTTCCTCGGGGAGGAAAATGATCAGCTCCTTTCAGTCTCGATATTTGTTCATATAGTTTTCTGCTGTTCCTGTAATTGGCTTCATCCCATGCAGTGACCTCTCATCAGTGGCTACAAACAGGAAATGGACCTCCTACTGAAATATTCACAAGTTAAAAGCACTGAACTTTTATGCACTTGAAAACATCACAGATGATAGTCCCAACCCCGGGGCCTTATCCGCATTACTCCATGCTTCTGTCAGCACACCACAATGTTCAGAGCAGGCAGCTCCCAGGTCTGATCCTGAGCAGGGGGTACAGAGGGTATATGGATATGAGCATGTAGCGTGAAAACAGAGCTTTAATAAAGCCACAAAAAATCAAAATAAAAGAGTATGTAAAATTAAACATCTTTAGACAATAAAAGAAAACTCAAGAATTCACAAACTGCATTGTCACATGAGGAGGCAGTCAGAGGGATGGGAGCGATCCAGGAGGGGGAAAGGTGGACTTGGAGGAGAAGATTGCTCGTGGCAGCTTGGGGGAAAATACAAGCAGGTGAGCATTTGTAAACTCAAGGTTTCAGGTAAGGGCTGGTTGCTACCAAACATTCAAAGCAGAAAGCATTTGGCTTTTGCTGCAGCAGGAGAAGAAGAGAAGATTTAGAAACTTCTTCTTCTACTCTGCAAGGTTTCATCAGCATGAAATCACGAATCCAGCTGAAGTGGACTATCCCCGCTATGTGAGGTATCTCCTCACCACTACATCTCTCCAAAACTTTCTGAATCGCTCAGCTTGGGCTTCTGGCATATAAAGCTGAAGCTCTTTGAGTCTTTTTGATGCCGTGAGTGAATACAAAGTGACTGCAAAGGATGCTGCTTCCATCCTGAGAGAGTAGCTGTACATTAGGACCTCCATAGGTAACTGTGCAGAAAAAAAAAAAGCTTGCAGTGTCCCGTTTTAAACACATTTCTTCAACACCAGATGATTTTTTTCTTTTTTTTCATTCTTCTTACTTTCTGCATCCACGTCGTTGTGGTACATTTGTGTTTGCATGTTTGAATGTGTCAGCATGCTTATGTGCATGTGGTTTCATTGAGATCTCAGGAAACACGGTTGGTAAATACCAAAGAAATCTGCAGCAGTGTCATCTTAGCCTTAGTTTCAGTGACTCTCGTCGGTGCTATTTACAAGTGTGCACAGCTTCAGACAGCATCCAGCCGCCTAAGTCCTCTTAGCGTTTCTTCTTTTCCTTAGCTGGCACAGCGTTTTGTTGTTCTCGCACAAAGTATTTTGTCTCCGCAGAGAGGAAATGGTGTACACATCTTTATTTGGGGAGGGGGTAAGACAGAGGTGCCAACAAGCCCAATAGGTTAAAGTGGAACAAAATAAAGATGTGGGAGAAAACTGGCTCATCCCTTCTTAACAGGACGACACAATTTGAACTAGCATGTGTATAGGCACATCAGGGCGCGGATAAAAATAATTGAATTGTGTATTGTGATTTATTGTAACAAGGCAAGCTTTATAATCTACCCCAGTAACAGACTGGAGGTTAAGATAATATTGGTAAGGCCAGGTTCAAGCAAAACAGCTTTATATTGTCATCAGTAGTAATTTGTATTAAAATAAATTTGGAAAATGTTACATAGTTTGGACATTTTCCTATTTCCCTCAGGACTTTGGTTGGTACCTCTGTTTTAACAACGCCCTTCTCTGCTTTGCTGAGTTTGCGTTCTGCTCTTTTACTCGTCATCATCCTTTCCTTTATCCTTCTTGTCTTTCTTCTCCTTCTTCTTCTTCTTTTTCTTTTTGGCCTCTTCTTTCTTTCCGAACGTGATGAAGTCGCTCTTGTCGTCATCTCCTCCCTGGTTTTGTCTGATGGATATAATGGCGGGCGAGCCGGGGATGATGAAGGCCTCTGGGGGAACTTCACCTGGCTTCAGGTGCTGTGGGGGTGCCCCGGGCCCCCCGGGGCCGTAACGAAAATGCCAACTGTTGCTGTCTACGCCAGCACCCATGGGTGGGGAGACCTCTCCTCCTTCAGCATCTGAAACAAACAAACAAACAAAAAGCATAATTATTATTTACACTGAACACGTTTTACACAGTACACATTCATTTTGCACAGAAACAGTGAAAATGCGGATAATGGATTTCTTGATTTCACTTTAACGACATATTGAAATAAATAATGCTACTTTAACACCGTGTCACTTATATTGTAACAAGGACAAGTCATTTAATAAAATTAAAATAAAACATTAGGAAATGTTTTTTTCTGCGTCTTTGTGTCGTGTTTTATACTTTTGTTCTGATAAAAAGATAAGTCATGTCAGCAAAAATCAATGATAATAATACATTTGATTGATGCAGATATTAAGCTCCAAAGTGTCACCTGCATTTTACAGAGTGACTCCACATGCTGTTAGATGATATAACTGCACATACAATGAGAGTATGAACCCTAGAACAATGACCTACGCCACATCTGTCTTTCTTCCGGATCAATATGTTGATTCTAGATCAGTTTTGAGAAATCAAAAAATCTCTCATCAATGCCTAAAGTTCAAAAATTCATAGCTAGATTCATAATTGACTTAACTTTATGACATTTAAACCAGTTATGTCAGATTGGTTCTTTAATTACCCCCACAGAGTTCTGATCAGATCAGATTGCACATGTCATTCTACTGTATTGCTACTGTATTGTATTATTGATTGGGATATAATTTATCATTTCTAATTGTAAGGTAATTTCTTACAAACCTTTAAAGTGTGAATGCTCATGGTACCATGATGTTAAAAAAATAAAATAAAGGCCTTATTGTTAATTCCATTGGATGTCATTTATTATTAATCGGAAAAGCTGTTTGCTGAGAATGTGCATTGTCTGAAATAGGTTTAGAAAATTACTTATTATGCTGGAAATACATTTTCAAGTAATCCCTTCCAAGTCCCCCTAGTGGTACATGTACCCCTGGTTGGGAACCATGCTTTAAAGTGTGAATGATCACAGTACCAGGATCACTGATCCAGAGATAATTGTGAATTTGTGTCAAAGAGGATATTTGCTCTTGGTGGAGGTTTGCGTTCTACGAGTGCTCACATTATATAATATTTTTGTGTTGGTCATGAGTTAAATGGATTTTTGGGATAGCAAAGACAAAAAAAAAACCAAACAAATTTGGCAAGTGTAGCATGGCGTATAATCCTTCATAAACAAACAACAAAACATCCTAAATTTGTTCCATATTTAAAGATTTTAAATGAAATCTCAAAACATGAGTAACATATTTTGTACTGAAGCCATTTGGATAAATACTGACGATTTAGTTGACTTATCTGGTAAGCTCATTTACTGTTTGTTAAAGGATCATTTTAATACTGCCATGTTTATTATTTCTTATTCGATTTTAAAAGTAAATGTATTCATTTGCATCAGAAAGTATAACACTTGCAGTGAATCGTGATAAATGACTTCAGCAGACAATGAACAGATAAAAAAACAAAATGTTTTGACCTTTTTGATAATTGTGATAAATCTACCTCTCTTGTGTGTATTGGGTGTAATTTAACAGAATTCAACAAGTCATGCATTTGAGCAGTATAAAATTATTATTATTATATTTTAGTTTTTCACTTTTGCAGCTGTAACAGCAGCAGAGAAAACGGCGGAAATATAGATAAAGAGCCTGAGTAGACAGGACAGGCTAGATCTCGTCACTTCTTCTTCTACACAGTGACACAGGGACAGAGCAAGTCACAATCAGTCGATCACTAAATTGAGGACATCCTCTGCCCAGTGGATGAATCCTCATCTGACTCCCAACGCAGAAGTTAAACCCACAACACACACAGGACGGCAGCCACACATGAAAACGAGCTCCAAGTACAAAACGTGGATTTTCAAATGTAACATATTCACACTTTTGCCTGCAAGGGACGACCCGTCCAAATGGATGTGAGAATTTGACGAGACAGTTAGTGTTTCCTTGCATTCACAAACACAACAACACCCCAGAGAGTGATGAGTCATTGTGAGAGCAGGGGGCTGGAGCACAGCAGGGAGGAGTCACTGTCAGAAAGGACGATTAATGCCTATTTAAAAAGTGGGACCATGGGACACAATGCTTATTGTTATGAGCGGATTCATTTGAGGTTGCATATTTACAGAAAACAAACCTGTCACCGTACCTTCACATAATTTGAAATATTTGAAACAAGCACTGAATCTTAGATAGAAGAAGTTGTAACCAACTTAGGTAAGCCAATCTTTGCTTGAGTTTGGTTTCCTTAGCACTGGTGTTTCAGTCTCTCTCAGCAACAATAGGTGAGGTCAGGTGACGCGGGTCACCCTCTATTGATTGGATTAGTGAAATCAGACAGGGGCGGTTCCACCTGGTGCAATTAATTAACCTATGTGAGTCTACCGAGCTGCCACCATGTGTCTCTGAGATATCCCTGTCATCGTTGGCAACAGGAAAAGATGCACGTTCCATAAAAAAGAAATCAGCAAAACCAGTCCACACTCCAGAAAAGTGGTCCCAGCCCACCCTTTGTTACCTTTGGCCTTTGGAACTGTCAGTCTGCAGTCAATAAGTCAGAATTCATCCATTCAATAATAAAACTCTGAGATATTCAGCAGGTCTTAGCCCTGATATCAGGGTGTCTGACTGATATCTCCACATGTACAGTATGAAGGAACGCCACCTTCAACTAAATCTGTCCGAGGCTGAACTCATCATCTTTTCAGGTTGTCCCTCAGTTGAACCACAGATCAGTTCTTGAATTTAATCTACTTGTGCTGACAAACTGACAAACGGTCCCAAATAGTGACTCCTGTCTACTCCTATACTGTAGCCAGATTTTCACTCCCTCTTGCCAGCTATGCTCTGCCTGTGAAAGACGCCTGGTGCTCCCTAGCTAGACTCTTCTCCTTTGTTGTTCCCAAATGGTGGAACGAATTAACCATACAATTCTCAGAGTCTAGGAATGACACAATATATAAAAAAAAGTTTGAAGAATGCAAAGAGGCACCATGATATGTGGTGCATCATTACGAACGTTAAGCGACGTTAGTTGTCTGGAGCAGTCCGCACATGTTGCTAATATGTTTGCTAATACCGGACTGAGTGACATGAATTCCATTTGTTTGGTTGCCTAACAAATTATATTATTTTGCACTACTCATCTGTCAGCATTTTATCTAATAGTGGATATACAGTACTTTTCTTGAGGAGCAATGACCTGTAGGGCTGTGTTCAAGTGTTTGAATATAGAATTGTTTTGTGTCCTGAGCTTGGTTGTTTAATGCACTATTTGACCGGCATTAGAATTCAATATTTTGCACATTCCATTTCATATCGGTGAAATTCAAGTGTCATTTGAATTTTTTTTGAAAATGTAAATGTTATTGTGTGAATACTTTGATTAAGTAATGTTAAACAACCGTTAGAATCATTAGATTAATCATTAATCAACATTTTTTGTTAGAATAGCCCATTAATTGAAAAAAAAATGATATATATATATATATAGGTTTAAAAATAATTCTTTTGAACAGCTTTAATATATTAATAAAGGATCTACTTTTCTAATCCACATATGACTTCAACTACTGTTTACAGTCCCAACGTGAGATTTTAAACTGAATTATTTTACAGAATTACAACTTCATTTAGCGGATGCTTTAATCCAAAGCAATGTACAACACAAGTAGTTAGGGTTAAGAAACTTTCTCAACATCCCACAGTGATGGACAAGGCTGGATTCAAACCAGTGAGCTTTTGATTACAAGCTCACTTAACCATCACACACTATCTTTGTTACCGATTCATCACCAGCTGACAGAAGCACCTTCAGGATTAAGGTATATATGTGACTGAAGGTATAATTGGCTCTTGGAAATCACATTTCCCTAATTTGATGGAGAGATATGAGATTATTCCACAACCCTTAATAAAATCAGCCAAAGCGAGTTGCATGCTAATAATAAGATAGAAGCACTTTTTTGTTTGCTCATTCATGGCTATTCAAAAAGAAAAGTCTTCTTTCTCATTACTCTGTTACAGCTACCCTTCCTCCACAAGTACGTTATATGTCAAGCCATCATTTCCACTGACATTTCAGCTAATCTGGTGTGAAATGGCTTCAGTCAACATCCGCCATTCCCAGTTATTGACAAAAGAAGCGTAACTATTAATGGATACAATGAAAAGGATTTAGCCTGCACCGCTTTCTGTCCTCTCCCTATATATCAATACACAGTAAAAGAAGCAGAATGAATGACTTGGTTATGAAGGTGTTTGTATGCTCTACTAAGTTTTATGTCTGCGTGTGAAGGAACCTTATACTCTGAGCTGCAAAAGGTTTTCAAAGTCACTTAAATCAGTCGAGCTCCATTTTGCCACTTTCACGTTATACATCACACTTTCCACGCAGCGGAAAGCTGGGCATGAGAGGGCAGTGCAGCGTTAGATAACCACCAGAGAGCCAAGGAGACAAAGAGGCAGCCGGTTGTGTGGATTTAGTTGTTTGCGTCATTTGTACAATGAGCAAACACACCCTCCTACAAAGTATTACTTCACCAGTTGGTGAGCCAGGCCCTTCTTTTCCTACTTCGAAATTAAAACCAAATGCCATCCTGCTGTCAGCCTAAAATCTGATTCTTTTTATTCATCTGAATAGATTTTTCCTCTTTGTGGTGAAAGAATGAGAAAAGCCTTTTTTATGTTGATAAACTGTAAAAAAAAAAAAAAAAAGTTAAATGAAAAATACATATTCAAGGGTAATGTGTTTGTCGAGTGTGTCTTAATGTGTGTGTGTGTGTGTGTGTCTTTATGTGTGTGTCCCTGTTTTAGTTACATGCCAGACTGAGCACCTTGCTGTCTGTTCCCAGCTGATCTTGTGGCAGATGGTGGAAACCAGCAGTCTCTCATGACAGGACGTCAAACTGAGGAAAATTACAATAAAATTTGGCAATGGGATGCCAGTGTGAATATTTTGCATTACCGTGTATATACATGTATATTCTCCCGTTTGCGCTTAAGTATCATTTTACACGTACGCATCTCCTATGCATAATCTCCCACCGCACGTAAATAAACCTAGCCTAAGCCTTCAGTCTTTGAATGAAGGCAGTATGATATATACAGTATGCTTCATTGACAAGGAGGCGAACTGGGCCAAAAAGTCTTTTGTTGGGCTGTCGAGAAATCATGAAACATGGAGCATGAATAACAATGTATTAGGTTTATTTGATAAAATAACAGCAGTGTGTGGATTGGCCACATTTTTCTGTCTGACCCACAGTTATAACTCTATAACGCAGTTATAACTATTTTTTTCCTCATACTAATGACATATGAACATTTCTTTGTGTGGAAAGCCCGATTTTATTAACTTCTTACATGTCGACATTCAGATATAATAAGCGCATCAGTCCATATCATCAACTGTCATCAATACTGTGAGCTCTATAGCCTGCACGAGTGTGATGGTTTGAAGGAAATAATGCGAGGTGGACTTTGACGAGTGTCTGCGATCCTGTAGAGCGTCCTGCATAAATACAGATGAGACGGCAATGTTGTTGCATCCAGTGAAACAAGCTTGAGCTCATAATAAAATGTTTTACATGTAAAATGTTCATCATTTCTAAATATGTGTCGGAAATATGTGTCGGAACTGTTTCAGGTATCATCCTTTAACTCGAGAAGTCGGGCATCCGAGTAAGTTGTGAAGTTTCTGTCTAGCAATGCCAGTCACCATATTTGTTTTGACTCCCTTTGTAACAGAAAAGGTTTCCCATGCCGAAGAGCTGCTGTGTGTTTGGTTGTTCGTCCAATGTAAAAAAATAATAAAGATATCATTTTTTACATCATCCCAAAATCTAGGAAAATGCTGGCCATTCTCCATAAGGATGGGTCTCCAAAAACGTCCCATTCCTACGTGTGCTCTCTACATTTCATAACCGTTAAGTTGAACATAAAGTACACTGTGATTATTGGCGTGCGGGTTACTCACAAGGTTCATTTATTAGGTAATTATAAAGATCTGAGTTGGTGAAATTTGGCCAATGCTTTGAATTGTTCAACCAAGTGTTGGCTGGGTCTTTGTATGGACACACACATATCTCTAGCAGTGATAACTTAGCCTTCTATCATCCCCTGGCCTCTTGGGGTAGTGTTTGATAGTTATATGCCATACTGGGATATAAATCGCTCCTGTATTGAAAAAAAAGACATTTTTGTAATCGGACAAACAGGAGGCGGACCAGTTGTTTTCTGCCATTCTAAGATGGCACCCGTTTATTTACTATGGCTAACGTCATCTGTGACGTAAGCACGACTTCCCGAATGTGCATTTCACCATCCTCGGTGGTACAGTCTATCATACATTGCTAAAAACACTTACCGACACAGTTTCCCTTTGTAATCACCCCCACTAACGCTGTCCATCCATGATGTGTGTTTTCCCACTCAAGTCTTTACTTTTAAAGAAGTATTGTAGTGGACCTTTTTTAAAATGTGTGGGTGTGAGCAGCGACGCTGTGTGACATCTGTTGCTAGGCAACCGTGACAGATTAACACACATGGCAGGAGCACAGACAGTGACCATGGCATTGACTTTGGCTGACAGCTGTTGGGATGTAATCAGATTTCATGAGCGATAGCACAAGACGATACTGATGGGCGGGAGCAGAATCTTAGAGTAACCAATTAGAAACAAGCCTGAAGTCTTCCTGCATGTTAAATGTTTTAGGACCTACCAGGGCTTGGGTCAATTACATTTTTCAGTTACAATTACGTTTTCAATTATCCATGTTCAATTACAATTCAATCAAGATTACAGTGACCAGCATTTTTTCCAATTGCAATTATTTTCTATCCTCTGATAGTCAATTACATTCTCAATTACTAAAGCCTGAGCCTCAAATAAATAACCTAATAAAAGTTAACCTTCCTCTTGTGTTAGCTTTCTGTTAGCATCTCTTATGATAACGAGCCCTAAATTAGCTGTAAAATACACTAATACACAAATATCTATCATCTAATTTATTTCCTATCAATTGGTTACCTTGTTAGGCTTCCTAATCAATGAAAATATTGCCTTTATTATTTCAGATGTGGGCGCCTGAGCCTTTTTTCTGTCTGTATACCGCTCGATTGAACTTTTCTTAAATGGTAAAATGTGGGAAAGCTTACTGTGAAACATATTGAAATAACTGTGAACTGCATATGTGTAGAACTGTACATAAAACTGTAACACGGTTCACCAGTTTTGCGTTAAACTATAAATGATCATTTTTACAGAATTTTCATGATAATTACAATTACAAAGGCAATTGTGTGCACTCAATTTCAATTATAATTATGACATAATTGTAATTATAGATCAATTACGTGATTGCTATTATAATTGACCTCAAGTCTGCATACACACTCATTGGGACGGGGACCTTCGCTTGTGAGATGAACATATTAGCACAGAAAATTATGAATGGTGACGGACTATCAGCCACTACAGACACACACTTAATGAGTCAAAATATTTAATTCTGCATTAACTTATTATTGTATGTTTAATAGTTAATGGTTTTTGATGGGGCGGCGCCCTAGCGTTCTCTATTAAATTGGTTCATATCAGTCTGGTTTCCTGTATGCTAATTTAGTTAAAGATGATAGAACGCACAGAATACAGTAAAGTTTTATCCACCTCTGCAGTATTTCAGCCCAACTAAATGTAGGTCATTCACTGTAAACCTCTCCCTTTTTAAAAAAAAACTAAAAAAACACCGTCTCTATCTCTGCCTGCATTCCCTCTTTTCTCTCTCTCGTCCTTCATTTGTTGCCACAGTTTCCTCTTTTCTGCCTTTTCCCTCTCTCCCTTATTTAGTTACTTTTGTCCCACACCATATGTTTGCACCTTTGTGTAGCCAACACCCCCCCCCCTCCTTCCCCCCTCCCCTGCCAATATCACAGGGGGCATGAATGGCTTCCATGGAAACTGCATCCTCGAGTGAGACAGTGGAACATTGGTAGGAGTCGTGGTGACAGTGCTTATGCTGATGGAGAAAATAGTGACTGACACACATACACACACACACCAACACGCGCTGAAACACACACACATGCACACACATACAAGGATGCATAATGTTTAATCTATCCTCTCTCCCCTAGCAACAACAGCCTCACGCAGCCATCTGAATTCCTCTTTAAGATGCTTCCTTCCTGTCTTTTTTTTTTTTTCCAAATTCTTCTTCCTCCTTTTAACCAAACCTTCTATGATAAGCAGATATTTGAAAATGAGTGCTGATACTATGTACTCTATGTTCTAGAGAAACATACAAATACAGACAAATAGGCACTGAGGCACAAAGCAGAACCCAGATTTCATTACTGTGGGTCTGTTAATCTGGGCATGGGCTGCTGTCCATCTGTCACAGTCCACAAGGTATAGGCAGCCAAACCACACTTGGAACAGGAGACACACACAAACACATGTTAAAGTGGCTATTAATTTAAATGAAAGGGAAACAGGGTGTGGGCACCTTAATCAAAACTGCACAGCTATATTTTTTGGTGTGAATTTGAAGCATGTACTGTATGTTTGTGGAAAGCTACTGAATGGCCACACCTCGTACTATAAACAAGACAATTTGGATGTAAAAAGTGACATGATACTCCTTTGGGTTTAAATCTTCAATACCTTGATTGTTCAATAGGGGTGTCCCGATCCGATATTGATATCGGATATCAGTCCGATATCAGCCATATATATATATATATATATATATATATATATATATATATATATAATATTATATTTATTAAATTGTAGAATACTGTAGATATTATGTGCCCTTTCAAACATTCCACACTTCAAAATAAGTGCAACACTGGTATCATATCGGAAGTGAAAAAGTTGTATCAGGACATCCCTAATGTTCAATACCATGATCTGGTGACAATATTACTTATTATCATGCAGTAATGATGCTCTCAAAATGTCCTTTAAGCAATTGAAATTTCTTTTTTTTATCTTCAATGATGAACAGAACAGTGACTGTATGTATGCACACACACAAAGTGTTTTTTTCAAAGAACCACAGCCCAATTAAACAGCTTTAAAACCCCACCAGCTGATCCCGTTATTGCTGACCCTCCCTGAACATGTCACTGCTGCCTGTCCCCCACACTCATGTCATCTCTCTCTCTCTCTCTCTCTCTCTCTCTCTCTCTCTCGCTCTCTCTCACACACACACACACACACACACACACACACACTCTGTCTCTCTTGTTCTGAAGTGTCTACAGGCTGTGAGTTCTCAGCCCAGGCAACAAATCGATAGAGGAGGAGGCGGTGTGTGTGTGTGTGTGTGTGTGTGTGTGTGTGTGCCTGCCTGCTGAGCGCACGACTTCCTCAACTTGGTCTTAGAACAACAAATTAGATTTGATCGAGATTCACATGCACTATTTATGTATTGAATTTTTGACTCACATCACATTTTCTCTGTGCTTTTCTACTGCATTATTAATGCTTCATTATATCCATTAGTACTGTCAGCAACAAACAGAAGGTGTACAATGAATGTATGTCTCTTTAATACCCAATGGTTTATGCAAAATTAATTCACATTTAAGTTGTGCATTTTATTTATTTATCATTTAGTCACATTACGCTCTGAGCTCATTGTTTTTTTGCATGCTCCTGACAATCATTTTTTTGTCTTTCAATATGACAGTTTTATTTTCCTGATTTTCCTGGTAAGTTAAGCTTTTGACTTATTGTTAGGCTGAACTTTGCTGAACAATTCCAGTTTGGATTTCAGAAGTCTAATAAATATGTCATAGCTATATATGTTTTTCAACAATTCTTCCCATATTCCATTTCAGCGTAGTCAGGTGTTTTTGTTCTCTCTGTGGCTCAGTGGATTATAAATAACAATGTCTGTTTGCTCTTCTGCATTGAGCAGATCTAATTATATCTAACCTTGAGAGTAAAGGCTGATCTTGTTTGTGATACATCTTCCTTTTCATATTAATTTGATCTCACAGAGGAGAAATCTCTTTAGGATTGTCTAACTACATGATATCCTTGTATATGTACATTTACCAAATTGTCTATTAGCTGGGAGTGTAATGGTGGCATCTTACCAGCAGCGCTAGATGCAGTGGGCCAGTTCTGGACCAGGACTCCCTGGGCTCCCTGCAACACTGAGGATTCCTCCATATGCACTGAGCTGCACAACACAAACAAGCGCAAAAACACAAAAATTAGACACTGAACACCTTTAGCTTCACACTGACAAAAAAAGACTGCAAAGCACAGAACATCCAAAATGAGAGTTTCATCCATTTTGTGATCCTTTTCATGGGTAGTAGGGAAAATGGGAGTTTAGGGGTGAAAATATTTGCTTAGTATACATTCTTCAATTCTCAAAATTGATTTTGCGATGCTTTTGCCTTTGTAATGTCATATGCAGATATTTAAATATATTTAAATCCCAAACGATCAAACTGGGTTTTCTTTTTTGAAATCTTCAAAATTAATCAAATACAAAAGTTTTTTTTTTTAATTAATGTCACTGTTCTTTTGCTATTTCTATTTGAATACTTTCTTCTTACATATTTGTTTATTTGTAATGACCTTTTGCTTGTATTTGATGAAGATGGATAAAATGAATTAAAAAAAATACTAATAATTAAATCTGAACAAATGAACTTGCAAAATGCTAAGTGCATTTAGTCCTCTTGGTACCATCTTAACTATATGTATTTCATATTGAAAACACACCGTGTGCAATTGTCAGCATATCTTTTCAATAGAACATTATGTTGCATGTTCAATCCATGGTGTGGGGGATGGTCGATGCAGCAGCAAATAAAATCCTTTAAAATCCTGTGGAATAACATATTAATCTATATTTCACTCATAGTCTCTGGATTACAGATTAAATAGATGAACAATTTTCACATTTTCACACCCAGTGTGCTTTGCCAACCGCCGACACACCCCCAGTGAGACACCACATCCACTGAAGTGTCCACCATAGTGCAAAGGCAAAGTCTCAGCCTGACTTGGTGTGAAACATGTCTGAAGATAAAAGTTACTGCTCACATCAGAGAGAGCATTTCCCAAAAAAGCATTTTATGAAAGTTATGGAAGAGTAGATAACAATTCCTCAGCCTTTCAAGTAAAGAATATCTTTAAATTCAAATGTTATCTGTGGATTAAATTGCAGAGAATAAAGAAAATATAAAAAATTGGCTGAATTGTAGAAATATTTAAATTCCCCTGCTTTTAAAAAAAAATGCAGAGCCTTTGCATAATCTGTATTCCTTTGAATCAACTAAGATGCATTTTCTAATGTAAATGTCTTTACCTAAACTCAACTAACATGCTTCAAAATATTTGAACATCCACCTAGCCATCCATCCATCCATCCATCCATCCATTCAACCAAACCCAGAACAGAGGCAGTGCTAAACAACACACCGTCCTGCCACGTAGTTCAGATTTTTAACTGTAGGGACTAATTTCAGTAGTTGTTGAAGTCACTTAAAGTTCTGAGTGAGTTTCATTCAGATTTCTCCTGAGTGAACCTGCATTAATTAGGTTTCTCGTGATGCTACATTTGATTTAATGATGTCATATGTGTGATGATTTATGTCTAATTTGATATTTTTGGCAACTTAAATTTGAAATTTTAGTGACTGAGCAAGTCAAAATTTAAAAAGTTACAATCGAAAGTAACTTTCAGTATCAGGTTAGAAGCGGAAGCGTATTTGATTAGCTGGTTCACAACCCACCGTGAGTCATTCCTATGGGCCCTTGAGCAAGGCCCTTTGTCTTAACTACCCCTCAGTGCTGCAGCCTCAAGGTGGCAGAAGGAAAATAATGAAATAGATAGCATCAGGTTAAAAACGACAAGTATTTTACTTTTGGGATATATACAAATTACTCAGAAATACTGAAAGTTTAAAGTTGACTTTCCTTCATTGTAATACAAAAAATGTATTTGAGTGATAAAACTATTAAGTCTGAGTTCATTAATTCAATTTTCAAATGTAACATATTAACTTCATTTTTTTAAAGAATTGAACTCATATAGGTGTTACCCATTTAGTCATCTCAATTAAGTTGGTCCAACTATTTTCTTTTTACAGTATAAGAAAGGTCAAAGGCTTTATTGATGTGATAGAAATTCACTTTTATTTAAGTTTTAAAGTTAAAAATAGGCCTTGATCATGAACCAAAGGCAGATTGAAGAGGGTAAAAGGAAATATGAAAATTAATTTCACTAATATAATTTCCAGTTTCTTAAAGAAATATGTCCCCATCATAACACTGCCAATACTCATGCATTTACAATAATCTTAAATGTATCCACAAACAGGGACAAACTAAACTCAGACGAAATAGTTGTGTTGGATTTGGTGAATATGTTAGAAGATTAAATGAAATAGGTCAGTGTCATTACATGGTGTTTGGGTGTGCTCTGCCAAATCTTTCCAACAAGCTCTGAATATGTCACTTTATAAAAGGGGACGCTTAGTAATGCTCAGTAATGGGTGACAATTTAAATACACATCACAGGCAATGGGAGGAAGATAGATTTAATAATTCCGACTAGCCCACCCAAGCTTATTATCATTCTTTAATCAGGGCTTTATAATAAAGAGATAATCTGAGAAACATAAATTACACACAGGCGTGTCAATAATCACGTTCTGCACATATTTGTATTGAGCAGTTTAAAATAAAATGCAGTGAATATTGCCAGTATAGTCAAGCTTCTATATTTATTTTAGGTTAAGTATAAACATGAATGAAAATGCTTATTATACAGAGTATATGTTTAATGCAAACACAACCTCAGCCATGCAGCAAATAAAATAACAGTCTTTTCCAAATAATTATCATACGCAAAACAGCAAAAATATGTGACTGAATCGATTGTGTTGGATAAATCTTAAATATGTGCGAGTTGTCCCAAAAAACTGCCCCGCAGTTGGTCTTGCTAAACATTTTTAACTAGATCAAAGTTAATTATATCTACTGTTTTATGTCTTTGTTTGTTTGAATGTTTTAAGTTAATTTAATCTTTTTTTTTTTTTTGTATTCCACTCGAGGTTAATTTGAAACTATATCTTACAACAACATTTGCAGCAGCTGTCTTGGCAGGAAAAACATTTTCACCTCAGTGAGTTTATATTCTTGATTAACTTATAAGGACACATTTTGACATGGATTTTGTTTAATTACTTAGTTGGTTCGTGCACACGAAGCAGGTGGTGTGATCAGCAGTGGGGTCACTCCTTATCACTGCGCCCTTGAAATGCTATTTTTCTTCCAAACAACATGCCTTTCATACATCAGTGAGCCCGTCCCTTTAAACTGTTCCCTCCTGTCCATTCTCCATCTGTCCGCACAGTAACACTGCCATTGTTGGTCCTAAATTTAGATTTAAATTCACTAGTGTTTTCTCATTCCAGAATATTACACTTGGCACTTAAATGTTTTTATTTACCCCCTAATGTAAGGCACACCTAAAGTGCCGATAGGAAACTACTCAATCATTTTAAAAGCAAATTGCCTTACTTTGTTCTGAGCTTTAATATAGGGGTCACAAGTTCTCACATTCACTGTGTGAACAGAATGCTGAAATAAAATGAGAAGCTTACCTCTGCATCACTCCTCCTGCTCTCAGGGAGGCTGAATATCTCCAGTCTTGGCTCAGCGCCTTGGGCTGCAAGAGAAAGTGGGAAGAATTGAGTCTTAAATACAGGGGGAAGCTAATAGCATTTCATTAATAAGTCATTGCGAGAACTGTGAGTGCATGCACATGTCAGACAAGAAAAAAAAAAAAAAAACAGCAGCTTCTTGAATACCTGCCTTCCTTTGACATGGAGTGCACCCATATCCTCCCATTTCATCAGATTCACCCTATCACTTTGTATGTTTTCCTTCTTTGACTTTGAAGGATTTCACACCCACAGCACACTGTCCATAAAACAGTGACACACAGGGCCTGAGGTGTCCTCTCATACTGCCCAGCTAGTTCAGACCAAATACAACAGTGCTTATTGTGATGAAAGATGTATTTCAGAAAAAAACAAAAGCATCTTAACACAACTCGGAAATCTCTCTTCTTCTTAGTCAACTTAAACATTGTTTATATCCTCTATTCATATACATTCCCCTCTACTTAAATTATCTTCATGCTTATCCAAAACCTTCTCACACTTGCCTCCTAAACTTCAGAGATATGAAGGTCACAGTTGGAGGAAAGATATAGAGGAGAGGGTAGTTATCAGATGAACTGCTAAGATCATATTGGGCTTATCCTTAGATACGTTGATCCCAAATATCAGTTTTAGTTATAACCACGCACTTCTTCCTTTTGTTCACGGCCACCACCATTATACGTGAGCTGGGTGCTGTGTCACCCGCTTAAATTTCTCCTTACTTTTATACAACACAATAAGCACAATATGCACAACTATAACATCACACTGCACTTCCACCTTAAAATAGTCGACTCTTCCGCACACCTTCCATCGTCCCACCCTGACTCCCTCTTCCCTGTTCCTTTCCCCTCTGCTAGGTGTAACACTGCCTTTTTTTTTATATCCTCTCTTTAATAAACTTTTTCTTACCCTTCCTTAGGGAGGGCTGGTGATGGTCACAATTAAGATTAAAGATTAAGATTAAAGATTAAAGATTAAAGATTAAATCGGGCTTTCGCCTTTAATTGGCCATGTAATGTTAGTACATTATTGGAATTTGTCTTCTGCACTTAACCCATCCCTGAGGAGCAGTCAATTATGCAATAACATAAATATATTTATTTAATTGCAATAATAAAACATGGATTGCTGTCGCAAAAAAGATTGCGCTACATATAGTGTTGACCTTTGACAGCATGTGCAGACAAGGCATGAAAAAAGAAAAGAAAAATAGATGAACTGCTATGACACAAAGTGACACATTATTTGTTACTTGTTTACCCATATTCCAGTAAAAAGTTAAACTTCTATACACTAGTATAAGTGAGACAATTTTTTGACTTAACCTTTACAGTGAAACACAATCTGACTATTAATCATATCTGTGATCATGTTTTATATACATATCAACCGTAACCGACGAGAGCTAAACAAGCCTGGTAGAGGACACTAAGTTCTCTCTGCAAGGATGTGCAGTTCACATGAGGCCCTTTTCCTTTCAAATATGACAGATGTTCTGTTGCCGATGAAGCTGCTATGACCTCTAAGAGTCTGCAGTGGGCATTCATCACCCTTGAAATCCAATAGCTGGTCCTAATGAGAGGAAGCCTGGTATTCCTCCTGGAATCACTCAAACAGAGCACGGTGATGACAGAGCAAACCATGTCCTCTGTTAGAAAAAGCAACAAGGAGACAACTCTATGAAAACAATCACTTACAGTGACATGTCTGTTTGTACGTCTCTTCAAAAAAACAAAATGTAAAATTCAAAAACCAGATTGTCCATAAAAGGTACTTAAGTGTTTGTGAGGTAGTAGTGGCCGGAGGGGAGGCCGATCTGCTCGGCCATATGTTGTTTATGTGAGTAAATGAAATCAAACACATTATAAATACAAGAATCTGTATCTCACATAGAAACATTTACCTCCCCAGGAAAGATCAAAACACCATTATTAAGAACTAAGATGCATATTAACAATAATCCAAAAGGCAAGATTACAAGAAAATATGTAAAAACAATGCTTTGTGTTTTAATTTTAAAGGCAGATGTTTAATATTTGAGAATTCAGAAAAGTATAAACATCATATGTACTGTATATCTATAGGATTCTATTGTAATGCAAAAAAATGCATTATGTTTTCGAGAATAGTAATTTTTTTGCTTTTTTTTCCCCTTCCTTTCTCTTCTCTCCCTCCACACTTCTAGCATAGATACAAGGCTCACACCTCCGCCACCAACACGTTGTCCAATCACCTTTTATCCCCCCACCTTGCCTATGTGGAGGCAGCCAATCCGCAAACACCACGAAGAAACACATCGCTGCCATTTAATTAAATAGTTGGAACAAACATGACTGGCATTTAATGAGGACCATGTCAACTGAAAAATTGCTCTTTTTTTAAATCACATTTTTTTTCTCTCCATTCCTTATGCGTGCTTTGCAGACCCACACAGAGAGAAACACAAAAGAATCCCTGCAGAATACAGAATTATTGAGAAGCTAATCTGGGTTATATTTGGTGTTAAAACTTAACAGATTCACCGGTTTATCGATACATTTGGGGAAGGATTGCCACATGAAACGCAAACACAATGTTCACCCTTTGAACAAGTCTTTGAGTCCGGCACTTCAGCACCACACAGAGACGTGACCAGAGGAGGATATTTTGGTGCAGTGGGATTTGTTGCTATTATAGCTGACAGAGCTGAACAATTTCCCAGAACCAACCCTCCCACCCCCACCCATTCTCATCAAGATGACCATGCAGTGCCCTTTGGACCCAGAATATTGTTGGTCCACCTGACAAAAATAGTTATACAGATTCATTGATGAGCATTTTCAAACATCTTTAAATACAGGTTGAAAGCTGACCTTCAATTTGATTTATTGTATGAGAGTTACTGACCAAAATCTTTGATAACTGAGAATAATGTTTTCTCACAAATTGCCCCAAAAAGCTGCGTAATGTTCAACAGCGGAAGGAACGTGCATGGTAAGCATCACCACTTTCAAACAAATGACTTTGCTTCAGTAACTCCACATTATTAAGTGTAAAGTGTTTTCATATAATCACTCACTGATCTGAGCCTACACTTAAAGACAAAGAAATGTTTCACGGCAATATGAAGTTAATTGTCGTAATAAAAACACAGCAGTGACACCAAAGACACACCTGAATGGCCGTTGCGTCGGGCATACTTAGACGACGAACAACTATCTGGCTGTGGCCGCTGTGGCTGGTGACGTAGCCCGAGCCCCAGGTGCCACTGTGTGGCCGACCGGTGTTGTAGAACATGAAAGTGTCGCTGCCTGACGTGGCTGTCAGGCATGTTTTATAACAATATGTTTTGGTCACAGAGCCATTTCCACGCACTTCAATATAGTGCGGCTCCACTTTGAGGTCACGGCGAAGGGCAACTTTGCTGTTGGCTTGGCCTCCACTTCCTCCTCCTCCTCCCCCACCTCCACTGGTGGCTCTTCCTCCACCACCAGCTGAGGTGCCCCCCTCAGGCATGCTCTTCTTGGAATTGCAACATGAGGAGCAGGTGCCTGGCTGAGTGCAGTAGGCATGGCAACGAACAATGGCCAGAACAAATACAGTGACCAGAAAAACAAAGGTGGTGGCACTCAGGGCAATGATGAGGTAGATGGTAACTTTGGAGAACATCAGGGGACTGTTGGGCCTGATGATGCGTTTCGGGTCGGGGGTCATCTTTGGTGGCAGCTCCATCACATGAACATAAATGGTGGCAGTGGAGGAGAGCGGCGGCAGGCCGTTATCTCGCACAGAAACAGTCAGGACGAAGGAGGTGGAATTGTCCTCAAAGACCCGCCTTGTGGTGCGGATCTCTCCTGTGTACTCGTGTACCTTGAACAGGTCCAGGTCTGTGCTGGTTGGCTCCAGAGAGTAGAGCAGCCATGCATTCTGCCCTGCGTCGCCATCCCAGGCAGTAACTTTGCTGACCAACACTCCTGCTTCAGCACTTTTCACCAATGTCTCTATGGTATGGCTCCCATTTGTGGGTGGGTAGACTATTTTGGGCACATGATCATTCTGATCCATAATGTAAACATACACTGTGACCACACGGCTGAGGGGAGGCACGCCATTGTCCTGGGCTTTTATCTGAAAGTGAAACTCTCTCAGCTTCTCAAAGTCAAACGCTCTCAGAGCATAAGCTTCCCCTGTATCAGGTTTGATGCTGACATAGCTGGCCACAGGGATGCCGTGGTTGTTGTCATTGAGCACTGTGTAAGTGATACGCGCGTTTTCACCATTATCTGCGTCTGTGGCCTTCACAACACAGAGTGAGGAACCTGGATTATTGTTCTCTGTAACATAAACTGTATACGATGTCTGCTCAAAACGTGGTGGGTTATCATTAACGTCAGCAACATCCACTTTAAAGGTCATTTGAGACCTCAGAGGAGGGGAGCCTCCATCCACAGCAGTGACTGTGACGTTGTAGGATGAGATGGTTTCTCTGTCTAGGAACGCAGATGTGACAATGGTGTAGTGGTTGCGTAAGGATTTGATTTTGAACGGTAGGTGAGGCTTTATTTCTAAAATTACTTGTTTGTTTGTCCCAGAGTCACGGTCATTAACACCAATCAATGCCACCACTGTGTCGGCCCGAGCATCTTCACGCACTGGACTGGACAGCGAAGACAACACAATTTCAGGGATGTTATCATTCACATCCAAAACTTCTACAACCACCTTACAGTGCACAGCAACAGGCGCTGGCCCCCTGTCCATAGCCTGTATGTACATTTCATATGAGTTTGTCTCCTCATAGTCTATGTTATTTTTCACTCTAATTTCTCCTGATTCTGTATGCAGAGAAAACATCTGTCTGATCCTTTCTGGTGTGTAGCTGCTATAAGAGAAGAAGACTTCTCCATTGGAGCCATGATCAGGGTCTGTGGCATTTAGCTGGATCACAAGAGCCCCTTTTGGAGAGTTTTCAGGCAGTTTCACTTTGTATACCGGGCTGTCAAACGCAGGAACGTTGTCATTGGCATCAAGGACGAGGACATTGATTAAAGCTGATCCAGTCCTCTGTGGGGTGCCTCCATCTAGAGCTGATAGGATGTACTTATGAGAGGCCACCAGCTCACGATCAAAGGGCTTTTTAAGGATCAGCTCGATGTGTTTGGGGTTTGAAAACGGTTTGACAGTGTCCAGCGTGAGGTGGGGGTTTGGGCTTAATCGATACTGCTTTACTGAGTTGGACCCGTCGTCTGCGTCCTGCGCTGCTTCAACGTGAAACCTGGTCCCAGTGAGAGCAGACTCAGACACCTCCAGCTGGTATTCATCCCGAGGGAACCGCGGCACGTGATCGTTCACGTCTAAGATCTCCACCTCGACAGTGTGCACCTCCAGCGGGTTATCCAGTACGACCTCCAACCTGCGTGAACAGGTGCCGCTGAACTCACACAGCGTCTCACGGTCGACGCGCTCACTCACCACCAGTTTCCCAGTTTTGTGGTTGACGGTGAAATACCTCCGCCCGCCTTCTGGTGTGATTCTGATGCGTCGGTTGGGAAGTTTGCTCGGATCCAGACCCAAATCGCGCACAATGTCTCCGACCAGTGCGCCGCTCTCCAGCTCCTCCGGCATGGAGTAGCGGATCTGTGCGTGTGTGATGCCAAGCAATGACAGTATAACAAGGTAGAAAGAAAAAAGCAGACTTTCCTTTGGGCTGTGGCACCGTCGCGCTGTCACAGCCATCGCAGCAGAGGCAGGCTGACTGTTCCCGCCTGCCTCATCCACACCGCGGGCAGAGAGCGCGCATCACTCCGCTCTGTGTGCGATCAACACCGCGTCTTCTCCGCTGCGTGCATTAATATCTCCAATACATCCATGTTTGTATCGTTTGTTTATAAATCTATCTCTCTCTCCTGCAGCTCAGCTCCCTCTCACAGATGCTCTCACTCTGTCAGTGTGGGCTATAAGGAGGGGGGGGGTTTCTCTCTCAGGCGGTGCTGGCTGCTTTTCACCACCTCCGACAACAACAATCGACCCTCCATCTAATAAAATTCAAGTCATAAAGACGACAACTTGGACGTTTTATCAATACAACGATCTATAAAGCAGGATTGTGTGCAGGCATTCGTTCTCTGCCTTCTGAAAATTGAACACCAGCTGTCCTGCTTTTTTTTTTTTTTTTTTGTCTGTGCCACCGCCCTTTTTATTGTGTAATACACACAGATTATTAGACCTGCTTCAGTACAGCAGATCCCATACTAAGGAATACAGCATTAAGATGAATATAGGGAGAAAAGATGCAAGAATTACCGTCAGGAAACTAAAGTGCAGGGGTGTATTGTATACCACTTTAATATTTAAAAACAACAACAAAAACCCGTTATTTTTTTCGACAATATAAGCAAAATAAAAGCACAATAATGCAAGCATATATGATTTATGACTAAAGCAGCATTATTGGCAATATACGATTAATTATAGCTCAGGAATGAAAAGAGAAGGTGTCGACCAAAATGGAGGTATATTTGTGTCTTTATTATTCAATAATAATATTAATAATAATAATAATAATAATAATAAAAGTACTTTTCCCAATAAAAAAAAAAAAATCACTTCAACTTTTCAATCTTTTTTTTTTCTTCTTTTTTACTTCAAACAAAAAAATAAATTTTCAATCAAAGAAAAAAAGTGTCCAGCTGAAAAAAAAAAAAAAAAAATATATATATATATATATATATATATATTTGAGACCCAAATATATATAATGAAACACTTTTTTCTTTCATTGAAAATGTTTTTTTAATTGAAAATTTTAATTTTGATTGAAAATATTTAATTTTGATTGAAGTTATGTTTTTTTTTTTATATATATTTAAGAATATGCAAATCGACCTCGAACTCCTCCATGCACAGTTCAGAGAAGAAGAATGTGTGACCATTAGCTGTCAGTGGAAAAAAAATTATAAAATAAATAAAAATGTAATTAAATGAGAAATTTAATTAAAAAACAGAAACAAATAAAGCCATTTTTCATGCTACTGGTAAATTCCATTTTTAAGAGTGTGTGCTGTGTTTCTGTCAAGAGTGCCAGAATATGACTTCTACCTGTTGCTTCCCGAACCCAGGCTAAAATGTTTTTGGAACTATACTTTGACGTGATTTTTGTGAAGAGATATCTGCAATAATGTCACACCAAAGTGAGGTAGAGGTTTTTCTGCAACAATGTCCTCTTCCCTGAGAAAAACACTATTTTAATGATTCGAAAAACAACATAGTGATCCATGTTCATCATCAGCATCTGTTACACAGCAGCACCAACATTCTTTCTTCTTGTTTTTGAAACAGAAAATGAAAATTAACTGTTTTTTAAAATAAAAAATAGTTCCTTAAATTAATGTATTTATTTGATTGTTGGATGCTGTATATATATGTGTAGCAACACAAAGGCATCACAACTCATAAAGTCATAAAGGCATCTCCATAACAACACAGAGGTCAGGCAGGTGTTCTTCTTTTAAGTACTGAAAATATGTCCTTTGAGCATCTTAGACTATGTTAAAGTAACTGATAATTTCTTAGGTATTGTGATGAAATGGTTGGCCTTATCATTCAAAAAGCAAGAACATTTTCTCTGAGTAATCAACAATTTGAAAGGTTAGTCCAATACTTGGAAGTGAAAATGTTTCAGTAATAATTGAGATTTAGCTTCTTCCAGCCAAAAGATTACGCTGATTTTGTTGAATGTTTTGGTTTTGAATGGCAGTTATGCGCCTTGTAGGGTGAATGCGTCACTGTAAAAATAGAAGAAAAAAACGAATAAATAAAAATATAAAATCCTTAAGAAAAGAAAACTTTACCAGTTCACCTCAGCACCCATGGAAAGGATCAGTATATCTACATCCTACGTTGTATTTTTCTTTCTCTCTGTTCTTCCACTCTCACCCACGCCCAGTCTGCCCACGGCTAGGACAACATTTGGTGTCCTGGCAGATAGAGAATACACTCTGAGTCATATGCTAAGAAGAGAAAATAAGTGTTTAAAAGTTAAGACGGAAACCAGAAGATGAAGAAGAACTAAACTGAGCCAAAGACCAAAGGGGTTATATATATGCTACTCATATAACAGAATATTCTTAAAAAAAAGAGCAGTCCAAAAGTCTGCGGCGGTCTGCTTCTGAATGCATGAATAAATAAATCATCCCCTGTTTGTCTCTGTGTCAAATATTGGTGAAGAGATAATAATTTATGAGTACCATTGTCAGAGGTACGTGGGCAACATGTGGACTGAGTATAAAACACCTTTCACAACATTCAGATACACTACAGAAAATGCAATGGACATTGAACACAAGACAAATAGCCCCTTTTTCATTAAAAAAGAAGAAAAGAAAAGAAAACAAGGTGTATTTTTATGATACATCCACGAGCTGTGCCTGCCACCTATTATCTTCATTAATTTTGCAAAATAAAAAAGTATACCTAACATATCTTTAACATTAACATGACTTAAACATACTTGGTTTTTTTGTTTGTTTGTTTTATGTAGGTATATAAATATAATAATAAATATGCCATATGCTTTTAGTGTTAAATAACGTTTTTGTTAAAGTACAATATCCAGCCCAACTAAAGGCTAACTGTAGTTGAATAACTGCAATGCTCGGTACTTTTCTTATAAAATTAAATGCAATGCATAATGCAGTTGATCCTAAAAGGAGTACTTGTATTAATTGGACATGGAAATGTTGTGTTTGTAATTTTCTAATGGCTGCGTATCACTTTCAGCCAACTGTTGGATTCATTTGCTGCAGAAGTGTCAGAAGAACTCAATGCATTCGGTGAATATTAGGAAAAACAGGAGGTCTGTTTCCAACTGAACATCGCCATGGTTAATTATGTACATGTCTAAGTTATGTAAGTAGATGAAGCAGATGGTTTTTTTGATGGGAATTTGCTTTTCCTGACATATTATAGATTTGCTTTTATCTCTAGGAATTTTTATTTCAAATTAATTTGTGCAACGGGTAGGGTTTATTTACTATTATCAGCATATGCAAAGTTTTTCTAATATTTGAAGTTATTAGAGCAGTATTTAAAAGAAAAAAAAAACCACTCAGTACATGTTTCCTTCTTGATTTGTGTTTGAGCTTTCTGAATTTCCCCCTAAAGAAATGTTTATTTCATTATGTTAAGATGGTCTGTCATGCTAACCGTGACATTTATCAGATGTTCCCAGCAGTTCACACACCTCCGTGTTTAACAATGAAGACAGACAAACAAATGTCCTGCTAACAAGAAACACAGAGCTGAATAAGCCTGACATTTGTATCTGTCTCCTCAGTTCCCCCACACACCCTCTTTCTGAAGGTATTTTAAAGGTTATCATGAAAGTCTTCATGATCAAACCTCCATGAATGTGCACATCTCTTTTTGTGTTAATTAAAGGCCCCTGAGCTGGAAGGATTTAATTTTTAAACACAAGGGTGCAGAAAATATAGTTATCAACAAGTCTCCATCCAGAGACTGATGCTTGTCACGCACCAATGCACTGCAAAAGATTAGAGAGGCTGCTTTCTAATGTGTTTGTTTACAGCAAGTGTTTTCATATGTCTAGTTCTACTGAATATTCTCACTTTTCCTGTTTCAGAGCTGGGGTTTCTCAAGCAATGCCATCACTGAGGCCAACTAGTGATACACAAACTGTAAAGCTATTATGTTGGTCATCAAGAGAGATTCATTATTTCTGTACTAATTTCCTGATCTCACTTTATTAACTCCACCCATCAATTATGCAAAACAGTAACTCTTATAATAACTTCTCCTGATTAATAAAGTCCATTCTTTTTTAATAATAGAGTGTTTTAAAGCAGTGTTTCCCAACCTTTTTTGTCCCGTGTACCCCTTATCCCATTCGTTATATCATGAGTATAAGCCCCCTAGTTCATGTAATGCACTGTTTCTCAAATGGGGGTATATGTACCCCTATATGGTAGGCAATGTCATGACACGGGGTACTTGAAAGAGAGAAAGGGGAACATTTACAAATGAAAGCATTACAAAAGGGGTTTTATTTATTTTATTCTAATTATTTATTTTAGTTAAAAAATATAATCATATTAAATATCACCAGCAACTCACAAAATGACAACAAAAAAATCAAAATCAAAAATAAAATTTACTGAATAATAAAAAAGAACAGACAACAACAACAAAATACACAAAATGACACAAAAAAAATGTCTATCATAATTGTGTGTCTTTTATTGTCTTTTTTGTTGTCATTTTGTGTTTTTGGTATCATTTTGCATATGTTGTTGTTTATCTGTTCTTTTTATTATTCAGTATATTTCTCTCTTATTTTGTGTGTGTGTGTGTGTTTTTTTTTCTTTTTTTTTGTCGGACAAAGCGGGTACTTTGTTTCAAAAATAGGAGAAAGGGCAAAACATGTTTGAGAACCACTGATGTAATGCATTATTTATTTGTGTCAGCAGGCTCATCTAAAACCTTTCCATTGTCTGATCCAACATCAACCTCGGATTTAAGCCTTATATTCATCTATTTCTGATGTTTTGACCATTTTCACGTCCCTATTATAAAGAGGTGTGCCACAATTTATCATTGATGGATAAATACAATTTGTGTATGCATTTAAACAATTGTCCTACAGTATTAGAAATTAAATTAACAAATGTTTTCGTGTCGCCCCTGAGATGTGTTCAAGTTTACCCCTAAGGGTACACGTACTTCTGGGAAGCACTAGTCTAGAGATAATCCCCCTTTATAGTGAAATAGACACGATCTAGGATCATTGCTGGGTTACCTTGAAGCATCTATCTATATCACTCACGAAACAATAGACATGCAAACTTAAAGGACATTCGTGCCTCTAGGAAAATCATTTCTGTGAAAGTAAACATTACTGGTATTAATTTGTCTAGAAAATTTAACACAAAACGGGGTAAAATATTCTTATTTTTAAATAACTGTAGCAAAATCTGGAAGATATTCACAAAGATTTGAACATTATTGTGCAAGATCTGGGATTTTAACTGCTTTGAAAGAGATGGTTATGTATTGACAAATCATCATTTTCATGCATGTTCTCCAACAGTTTTGTACTACTTTTATATATTTCGCATTAGAAATGAGTAAATTCATTTTCAGCTTGTAAAGAAATGTTGTTATTAAGGTGGACAAAAACCTTCCATTTTTCCTTCGTGATTGTGCATTACCAAAAAAAACCAAAAAAAAAACAAAGCCGCATAAATTACACAAAAAAAATATTTTCATGCATTTAGCTTCAGCAGGACAATATGAAAAATGTGCCTATTTGACGGCAGCATGAATCCAAGGCAAATTTGTTATACATTAAAGTCATTTTAACATGGGATTTGAACATTAAATATGCTAAAATTATTATGTGTGTATGTCAATCAGTCAGTTTCATTTGGAAAAATAAAGAGGGCCGTTAGTTGCTTTGCTGGTAGCTGTGTGGAATTTGCATGTTCTCCCAGTACTTGTGCATCATTCTTTTGGAAACTTTGGTTGTAACCTTCAGAACATGCATGCTAGTGACAACTGACCAACGTGATATAGTGCACTTTTGCATTGGCTCGCAATTAATAATCTCCTCTGACCTTTAATTTATCTCCAACATATGTTTGGATCACAATTTATCGTCATCATCGCTTTGTGGTTTAGTCAAATCTGGATCGATCAGTAAAGGTCAAACAGTTGCATAAATGCAGTGGATTTAATCCCTCAATGAGAGACTCAGCCTGAGACAGACGGTGAAACTGGTCCCTCTGCAGGAATAAACCAGCAGTACAAAGCCTGAACACGTGATCATTACCCTGCAGCTCATTCTGCACTCCCATTAGGCCAAAGCACTAAAGCATAATCCCATCTATGAGTGTGTGTGTGTGTGTGTGTGTGTGTGTGTGTGTGTGTGTGTGTGTGTGTGTGTGTTGGAGGGATGGAGGACAGTCAGTGACCATAATGAACAAGGCACGTAAAGACAGAGTGCCCTCCAGAGGACAGAGCAGAAACACCACTGGAAAGAAGGTTGCATGCAGGGCACACAGTAGCGCTGCTTGGTAATGGAGATAAGGACAACTCTGAAAATGTATTAAGCTTTGGAACTGCACATTTACCATACACACATCAAAGGATCCTAAAGGGAGGGATCTGGTGCTGAGGATTATATTTATGAAAGAGGAGCACATCCTGTCCTTCAGGTTATTTGTAACAATACAGATGTTAAACATAGTCACACAAATATTATAATATTATCTCTCTGTGTGTGTTATTCATGTTATATAAAAACAACAGGAAGACAAACAGCTGTGTTAAACCTTCTTCCTTCCTTGCTTGACTCCATACAGATTACTCTGCACCCTTTTGTAAATCCTAAACACAAAAGGCCCAGAGTAAACACAATCCTTTTACTCAGGTGGACATGGTGAGCGGGAGGAGAATCCATTCTCTGCCTGTGTTTGTTATGATCCCTTGTGTAGTTTTCTTTGAAAAATAAATGGTAAGAGTGAACGAAAAGCAGCACAAATCCTTTCCCAGGGGTTAAACAGTTTTTCAGTTGTCCCAATTCAGCCTGTGCATAAATCAAGCTGATTTTTTTTTTTTTTTTTTTCTCGTGGCATTGAACAAAGCTATCAAGAAAAGCAGGCAAGCCAGCTTTGGTCGTTTCTGTCTCTGGGTGCTCTGGCTTTCTGATGGGAGAGGCTGTAACTGTGGTGCATGACAAAGCTAATCTAACGAGTAAAAAACATTCAAATGCCAGTAAGAGGGAGCAAAGGATGGAGGACAGGCTAGTGATGTGGGATTCAGGGGTGGGGTGGTGATAAGTTCCCTCTATATATGACCATGTAAAGCCTGTCATGTTGCCTCTCAGCTGCAGAGCACTTGTATAATGTGTTTTTCCTCCTCCGTAGATTTATTTTTGCTCTCTTTCTTGCTCTGGGCTCTGCTGTGTTTGAGGCTTCTCTGTAATTTGATTCAGAATTCAATATACTCACTTCCTGTACTGCCTGAGCATTAAAGCTGAAGATGCTGCAAATCGTTCACCTTCAACTTCCTCCTCATTTCTCTCATCTCCCATACACTTCTTTCCTTTATGCGTATACAACCATGCACACCACACATGCTGAGATGGATGCCTGGAGTGGGGGTGGGTATGCAGCAGCTCCCTAGAAACAGGCTCACTGGTTCATCATGTCATTACAGCTCAGAGCGATCACCATGGCAACCAAAGACAGCAGCACCAGCCTCACTCTTGCACAAAGGACACACCCTTGTAGGGAGAAAAACAGGAAGTGCTATGAAGGATGTGTCAGACAGAGAACACGGAGAACAAAGCACCACACGTTTATCTGTAGATCAACCTGCCTTATAGTTAAAAAGTGACATGTTCTTCTGCACATTATATAACCCGCAACGTACTACATTATATTCTTAAAAAAATTATTCACTGCACTACGTTACCGCATGGAGGAGTTTAATATTTTTGCCTGTATGCCGATGGCTGAAGTACCCCTTTCTCTTATTTCTGAATCCAAGTACCCCCTTTGTCCGACTACAACGTTTTGCTTAGAAAACTATTTAAAAACAACTAAAAATCATAATGGTGGAATGAACTAGTGATAACATACATTTTAAAGAATCTCATTTTCAAAATAAGCAGAAAAAACCCCAAAACAACATTTAGTGCAGTGGTTCACAACTTTTTTAGGATTTTGACCCCATTTTGATATGAAGATTTTATTAGGGCGACCCCAAAGAAATTAGTTTCTGATCATGTTTGAGATCATATATGTATATACGTATATACATACAGTATATACATATATATATATATTTTTAACTTTATTTTAGTTGAACTAGATTTATATTTTACAAAGTGAAAGTATAGAAATACAGTTGTTAAAGATTGTGTGACATTTTAATAAAGAACAAAAAAGATGAAAAAAAAAAATCTATTTTCAGGCGACCCCATTTAAACTCCAGACGACACCACATGGGGTCTTGGCCCCATGGTTGAAAAACACTGACTTTGTGGCTCCTTGTGAGATGACTGGAAATTATAAAAACTATAGAAATAAATCTATTTAGGAGCCACTACATCAGTGTTTTGTTTTTCAACCTCGGGCTCGGGACCCCATGTGGGGTTGCCAGAAATCTCTGATATGAATAGATTTTTAAACATTTTTTTAATTATTATTCTTTTTTCAAATCAAAATCTTAAATATTTGTGAAATATAAATCTTGTTCAACTAAAATGCAGTAAAAAAAAAAATTAAATATATCTGAGCTCAAACATGATCAAAAACTGATTCTAGAAAGAAAATGTCTTTGGGGTCGCCAGAAATTCTTGATAACAAAATGGGGTCACGATCCACAAAAGGTAGGAAACCACTGCACTAAATACTGTTTATTTCCACTTATTTACGAAATGAGATTCTTTAATATGTGTTATCCCTATTCCATCATTATGCTCTAAGTTCTTTTTAAATCGTTTTCTAAGCAAAATGTTGTATACGGACACAGGTTGACTTTGACACAGAAATAAGAGAAAGGGGGTACTTGCGCCTAACAAGTTTGAGAACCACTGCAATAGGATAAAAACAACATAAAATTTTTAAAAAAATAGACTGAATGCCAGGATTTTAGAAGTTATCAAGCCACTCTCCAAATAAAGACTGCATGGTAGAATAGTTTGCCTTATTGGAATGGATGTAGTCTTTGGGCAACATGACTATGTATGTAAAACAGTGACTGAGCACACTGGAGGGGGGAAACACAAATAACACCCAAGATAATAGAACAAATGTCCTACAGTCAGGCCTTCCAGAAATTCACAAAATCCAGCCAATCCCTGTGAATTCTGCACGGTCCTGCAATTCTGTTCAATTACTGCAACATTTCTCAATTTCGACTAATCTGACTAATGCCAGAATGAATCACAACAGCCATTGCAATGCTACAGACAGGTTAAGATGAAGCTAAAGCCACATGCTTTTTTTTTAATATATAGCAATTTCCATTAAAAAATTCACAAATGTCTGCCATGTTTTCCCATTTCTCAAACGGGATGACAAGGTGGTCACGTGACATGACCTTGGAGTGAGACCGGGTTGTCTAAAACGGTAGCAGTGGCCAATATCACTGGTGCTTGTTCCCTTAGCGGTATCTCCACACACACATTTACAAAACGCTGAAAACATGAGACAGAGCAAGAGTGTATGCAGAAAAAGTCACAAGTACCTTTGGTTTTATACAAGGTAGCCTGTATACATGTACCTAAACTTTTTCTTCTCCACACTATCAATAAATGAGCAAAAAAACTAAAATGACAATAACATTAAGTGTTGTGTCATGTCAGTCACCAACTGGCAATATTGAGGATTCAGGTACAACAGCTGCTCATCTTTTATCACATAATTAGAATTGGATGCTATGTTTTCAACAGGTTGCAGGGCCAGTTGAGGTCAGGGAAGGCTACTAACAAACAACATTTGACAAGAGTAGATAAATTAATTATTGTGCGATAAAGACTTTGGGATACGTAACATTAAAATGAAAAGTGAAAGTAATACATTACAAGTACTCACGTTACTGTAACTTAGTTGCTTCTAAGGGTACTAATCCTTTTTGAGTACATTTCTAAATCAGTAATTTTACTTGTACTTACATTTTAAAAGAAGTAATTTGTTACATTTCTACACCCAAACTATTGAGTAAAATTTATTTTAAAAAGAATTGTACATTTTGACAAATCTTTTATTTTATACAGATGCCTTTTTGAGGTGAGTACCTTCTAACTTGAGTATTATTGAACTGAGTTACTTTTTACTTGTACTTAAGTATTTTATCTACTTGAGTATATTATGTGAGTACTCTTTACACCTCTGGAAACCACTGGTGTGAATGATAGAGCTTCCGAAAGTCGACTCGGGGTGTGATTATTAAATTTTGATTTGTCATTTTTAGGTTATTAGAGAATAATGAAAATTGTTTGGACTGACGGGTGAAGGTTGGTGGGTTCATTAATTATGTATTTATTAAGTTAAGGGGCAGAAATATAAGAATTGTATTCTTCTTACTGCTCCTTTCCAATCATGGAATTGTTGCAAGACTGTAAAATTATTTCGTGTAATAATCTATGTTGTTATATGGTTTGCATTTTCATGAAAGGAACAAATAAATACCTAAATAAATACAATCTTATGGAGGTAGATTTGTGTCTTTATTATACAATTGAAAAAAAAAAAAATTAAAAAAACCTTTTCAATCAAAAAAAAGTTTACTTCAATCAAAAGTAAATATTTTAAATCAAAAAAGAAAGTGTTCAAATGCAAAAAATAAAAATAAATAAATACAATTAAATAAATAAATAAATAAGTAAAACAATATTTGAGAACCAAATAATTGCATTTGAACACTTGTTTCTTTTTTTTTTGTTAATTATTATTATTGAATAATAAAGACACAAATCTACTTCCATAGAATCAATGGCTTCCGCCCTCATCCACTCTTCCCTCACTGCTGCACAGGCTGTAGCTGTGATTGACATGAGGTGATGAGGTGATGGCGGCCCCGCCCATGCAGCCGCAGAGCAGGAGGAGGACGATAGAGAGTGTGATACCACCATCGGTCCTGAAGCTCCCTCCTGCTGCTGCTGCTGCTGCAACGAGGAGCGGAAAATTACCTGCCCATCCCCCGCACCCTGCCTCCTCCTGCCTCCCTCACACATCCAAGGAGCTGCGGCATGCACACTCAGCCAGAGACACGCAGCTCCGGGCGTCGTTTGTTTCACAGGAGCCGCAGCACTTATGCATTTAACAGTGCTGGACTAAAAAGCAACACAGTCACCAATGCGCAGGTCCGACCTGATGCCGCATGCTGCACGCTGCCATCTTCCAAATCGCTCGGTGACCCACTTACTATAAAACTCCTCCACTGGTCACATGTAATGTTCAAAGTCTGTATAAGACGACAAAGCCCTATTTTAAGCTTTTTATTCCTCCCTTTTTTTTTTTAGATATACACAGTAAACCATCTAAAGCTCCAATAGATCAGACTGAGCTGTTTTTTTTATTATGCTGAACCACTCCCTGGAATGAGGTCATAGCTACTGTCTGAGTGACTAAAAGCATCAACCGCAACGCATCACACAAAGCGTCACTACATGACCGAGCATCATCCACCAGCTCCAAGACATCATACCATCTAAACAAGCTGCAGAAAATCAGCATGTCACAGGCAGTGTGCATGGAATTGAATCCTAATCAAACTGGTATAAAAAAAAAAAAAAAAAAACATCAGGGGGAATTATTTGTCAACCGGATCATCTGCACATATCAGGGATGTTAATGAAAATATATTAGGCCGTGTTTACAGTGCTCCGAGGCTGATGGCAGACATGTCTACAGAAACGGACGCTAATTCCCTGTTAGTTCTTTCAGCTGCTCCCCTTTCAGCAGGGAGTGTGGAGTGTAGGGGGGAGGGGGAGGGGAGCTGTAGCAGCACGAAGGTGGAGAGCAGGAGAAAAGCAGCAGTGAACATGAAGTGAATGTGTGCTACAGCTGTTCAGACAGAGAACCAAGGAGATTGGGAGCTTCAGAATATACAAATTTATTCAAAAAAAAAAAACCCATCAGATTAACAACACAAACACTAATTTGAGTGATGATGATACAAAGTAATATTTGTATTAAAATACATTCAATCCTGCAACGATGCCATTAGAGCCCTTCATTGAGACCTGTATCATACACTGATATTTTTTTACACAGTCATTTATAATAATAGTAATGCATTTCAATTGTATATAGCGCTTTACAGAATTAAGGTATTATTCTTTCACTCCACATGGTAAGCTACTATTGTAGCTACAGCTGCCCTCCGACCACCACCAACACTCACTCACACACTATACTATAGGCAATGTGGGTGAAGTGACACAATGACAGATACCACTGGAGTGGCTGTCCCCCACTGTGGCAGCTGGAATTCTCAGTGGTATCCCATCCAACTACTAAACTAATGAGATTGGGCAATGATAGGCTGTAAGTAAACAATAATACAGACTGGCTGGGCGATATGTCGAGATTCAAGATATATATAGAGTTTTCTATTTTGACGATATAGAAAATTACAATATTGCCTATATATATATAGCTTATTTTGTATTAGAATACTAATTTAGTCTCTGCTTTTGCTATTTCTCAGAACAGAATGAACTCACACATGCTGTCCCTTGTGAAAAAAGGCCAAAAGTGTCACATATGGTGTTTTTTTGACATTTTTTGTGACATTTTGCATCAGCAAATTTAACCTAATTACCTTTTTGGTAAGACTTTAAGTTTAAAAATATTGTTTTAAACCATAGATCACCATTTAGAGAAAAACTATCAAAATATGAGTTTTGGTCCATATTGTTGAGCACTATAATGGACAATAATTTACATAACCAATAAAAATGAATATGAATTATGACTACATTTAATGCAGCCGTAAGGAAACAATTTGAGGCAAAATACAGTAGAGGGAAAGTGACCACAATAGGGCTGCAATGTTGACAATGAGTTGTAATGTATTTTTGCTGCTAGTCTTTGTGTAAACATATATTCAGTGAAAAAAGAGAGGTAAAAACACATTTTTGTGTTTAAGTTTGCCACAAATTCCGGAATTAGCACAAGTTTGATTATTCCTGCCTGGATATCGGGGTGATCTTAAGTGTTACTGTGTGAGGTGGTTGAAATGGGGAAGATGATCACTGTCTCATCCCATAAAATTTTTTATTTAGAATATATTGAAAATAAAAGTTACCTTTATTTTCCTTTTAGCATATGAGGTGATGAAATGTTTTATCTGTTCACTTGACAATTATTTACTATTTAGGAATACTCAAGTATCTATTTATTTATTCTACATTATCATTTCACATTTAATCCACATTAAATAAAAAGAATGACCAACATTAGAAGTCAAGTAGAACCACTAAAATCCCTTATCTTTACACATTTGCACTGATCACGCTGTCATTTTAACACATAGGAGCTGTCACTGAATGTATGGGGAAAAAGCAGGAACACCATATGATCCCAAAAAAGTAGTTTTGTAGTTACATTTAAGTCAATATACATGTTTCAGATCATAGAAGAATGTTATAATTTGCTTAATCACTTAATTTATAATATAAATATATTATCAATTGATGTAAAGGCAAAAGCTAACAATTTGTTCCTGAGTGGGTTGTTTTAAAGCATCTGCTGCCCTCAGGGCCATGTGATAAAGGTACATTTAACATTAGGTTATGTTGTTTAGATTTACTTTATTTTACTCTAATATAATATTAACTGTCCTTTTAGGGCAATAAAACTGTGCTACTTCAATAAAAAAAAATTAAAATAGAATAAAAAAATAATTTCTACTGGGATATAATTCAATGTGTAACACCTGAGTGAATTAAACAGGTGCTTTCACAGGATTATCTGTGCAGGGTAAACTGGTAGTTTTTAAGGGGAGGACTGATAATGGAAATGTTCGTGGAAATGCATAATTCATCTAGAATGTTGCCTCAGGTGAATTGGTGCTAGCACTGATTGTAAACAGCACATGTTAACCTCAAACACAATGTTGACCATTAACCTTTATGGCCAACTATACTTAACTAACAGAAATTAACATCACTGGTTGTGATGGAACGAGGATCGTGGCCAATGTTGAAACCTCTGTCTTTTTAGACAATGATGAGACTTAAAGTTTGTACTTTGTATTTTTCCCTCATTTATACAATGGAAATTGCATACATCTTATCCACCTGATAAAAACAAGTCCTACCAACTTCTAAACAATACCTGATGTTCCAACTCATGCCACAAAGTCAATTTAATGCCTGAGTGTGGTTTGTCCAAAGATGTCCTGGAGCCCTTTGTGCTTTGATCAATACAACCACTTTACAGCTGAAGTTTGGAGTGAGAAAAAATCTTTTACAGCACGTCATTATTCACTGAGGTGAGGTTCATTCAACACAGACTGTCCACTTGACACAATGGGGTAATGTACTATGATCATTCCAAGTCATTGTTGTTTTATACAGAATTTTTTCAAACATCAAAATAAGCAAGATTCCATGGCCAACCAGCACATAGGAAGCTGACCCAGACTATTGTGGTTAAGACATGTCTACACGCAAGCAACAAATAAGTCAGAGGTTAAAGTTGGGTCGAGATAATGCAGAGAAAAGCACAAAAGACGGCCAGTAAAAAGAAGAAATGTATCACCTCTGAATAAAAAGTTTAGGGCATATGAACCCCTTTAAAAATAGAATTACTTATGAAAACGCTGAATACTGAATCTGCAAAGCAAAAGATGCAGATGACCTAAAACTTCAGTACCAAGGAGAGCACCACTGAGTTGACAATATGAAAAGAAGGTTCAAGACAGAAGACGATAAACTGCAGCTTCCCTATGAAGACTTCTTACCTTCTCTTTGTTGGGTAAAGTCTGAGTGCTGGTAAAAGTGTCTCCTCCGTTTATACTGATCAGTTCTGCATCTACAGGTGGAAACGGGGCGGGGAAAACCACTACGTCACTCTTCAGTGTGTCTGAGCTGAAACACACGTCGTACTGCTGAGTGGACTTGGAGTAAGACCAGCTCCCGTCCGGGTGGGTGGTGATCATTGGGGCGCTGTACCTGCTGAAAGAGCCGTCTGTCCTGTGGCATTTCACAGCTATTAAACTGATGAGGCTCAGCAGGAAGATGAGCGACACCGACACAATGGCGATCAGCAGGTACAGGTTGAGGTCAGAGAAGCTGTCCTCCTTTATGGGAACATGTCTGAACTGAGTCTGGATGTCAGCAGAGCTTTCAACCACCACCACATCAATGGACACAGTAGCTGAGAGGGAGGGCTCTCCGTTATCAGAGACCAGCACCACCAAGGGGTGACTCTTCAGGTCGTTGTCACTCATCCTCCTCTTAGTCCTGATCTCCCCGCTGCTGGTTCCGATCCTGAACAGGTTGTTTCCTTTGGGCTCAGACAGGTGATAAGAAAGCAGCGCGTTGTATCCAGAGTCTGCGTCTACAGCCCTGATCTTTGCCACAAAGTATCCTGCTTCAGCAGAATATGGGATGCTCTCACTGTTAACGGAGCCGTGCTCAGAATAAGGAGCCAGAACTGCAGGACTGTTGTCATTCTCATCCAGAATAAACACATTTACAGTCACGTTGCTGCTGAGCGGAGGAACACCAGAGTCTGTGGCCTGAACTTTGAACTGAAACGTCTTCAGCTCCTCAAAGTTAAAGGACTGCAGGCTGATGATGTCTCCACTCTCTGAGTTTATGTTTATCATGACATTATTTAGATCATTATTACTGATTACTGAATATGTCACTTTAGCATTTTCACCTACATCCGGATCTTCAGCAGTCACAGTGTGGATGACAGCCCCAACTGCACTGTTCTCCCTGACAAAAATGTTAATAACTGTCTGTTTAAAATCAGGTGCATTATCATTGACATCAGACACATGAACTGTAACTATGCTTGTACTAGAAAGGGGTGGGACCCCTTCATCTGTAGCTGTTATTGTTATATTATATTGAGAAATTAACTCTCTGTCGAGGGCCCCGTCTACGACTAATGAGTAATGGTTCTTGTATGTGTTTTTTATTGTGAAAGGCACAGGATCCACTATCCGAACCTGAACTATTCCGTTTTTATCTGCATCGTGATCCCTCACTGTAATGAGGCCGACCATTGTGTCCACCCCAGAGTCTTCTTTCACCATATTTACTAAAGACGTCACTGTTATTTCAGGCGGATTGTCATTAACATCTATTATTTCAATCAGAACTTTAGTATTAGATGCTCTTGGGTTTGGTCCTCTGTCCTTTGCCTGGACTCGCATTTCAACTGCACTGTTCTTTTCATGGTCCAATTCTCCATTGACTGTAATCTCACCAGTTTCAGGGTTAATGTGGAATTTATTAATATCATTATTATTGTCCTGGTTGATAAAAGAATATTGAATTTCTGCATTTTTACCTTCGTCTAAATCACGAGCATGCACAGTTAGTACAGTGGCTCCTCGCAGTGTGTTCTCCATTACTGTGGCCTTATACAAAGATTTGTCAAACACTGGTATGTTATCATTTACATCTTGCACATTCACGATGATCAGTAATGTGCCTGATTTAGGGGGTTTTCCTCCGTCTACAGCCGTAAGTGTTACCTTGATCATTGGCTGTCTCTCGCGGTCTAATGTTTTATGCAGAACCATTTCTGCGAACATTGTGGGCTCACCGTTATTCTGCACATCTAAAGAGAAATGCTCGTTTGGGCTCAGCTTGTAGCTTTTAACGGAATACATCCCGACGTCTGCGTCAAACGCATTCGGTAAAGCAAACCTCTCCCCTGAAAAAGCCAATTCTGACACATTTAAGACAATCTGCGGGATTCGAAATGAAGGCGTGTTGTCGTTGATGTCCAGGATTTTAACCTCAAAGCGATACAGATTGAGGGGATCATTCACAATAGCTTCCACCTCCAGTGAGCATTTGGCGTTCCGTGCGCACAGCTCCTCCCGGTCTATTCTGTCTTTCACCAACAGTAATCCAGTCTTAACGTTGACCTCCAGATACTTGGTGTTTGGTCCTGAGATCTGAAAACCTCTGTTCTGCAGTTCGTGCACGTCTAGATGTAAATCCTTGGCTAAATTCCCCACAGTGGAACCAGTGCTGGACTCCTCCGTCACAGAATACACGATCTGAGCCGCTGCGACAGTCCATACGTGACATACAGAAAATAAATAATAAATCCAAAGCTGAAAAATATCCTTTTGTAACATATTCCTTGTTTGCCTGAACAACAGTAATAAAAAAATAAAAAAAAGTCAATCCGATGGTCTCATAGCCGAGTAGCGACATCCACACTGAAGACTGACACGAACAAAGAATTATAAAACGTCTCTTAAAGGCAGAGCGACATGGGAGGAAACCATTTTCACCCTCTATAAGCTGTTAACGACATCTAGCGGTGGGATAACGCCATTGCCCAAAAGGAATAAAAAAAGAAAAAACGTAAATTCATAAATAAATGCATAAAATGATATTTTAAAACAAATGTCAACAGCAGTCACATGAAAACCTAGAACCCTTATAATGTACATTACAAGACAGGTGCTGGACATCTTATAAAGAATGACAAAAAAAAAAAATGTTTGCCATCTGAAAATATAGATGTACAAAAACAATTATAATTAATAATATTTTTTTAAGTACAGAAAAAGATGAGTGCCCCTCGAACATAATTCAATTTTGAAAATTCACTCTCATACAAATTTGAGTGACTGCCATTTTGTAGAGCATTGCTGAATCAGCAAAAAGGATTGCACGATGATTTCAGCACCACGGACAGAGCTAGACAAACTACACTACAAACTCACCCGTGTTGTTAATCAGGCAAGTGTAATTATTGGTTGATCACAGACACCCCCTTTCTGAACTGCACCACCACTCTGTGATCAGGAAAGCCACCCTGATCACAGAAGACCCATCACACCCCCTCCATCGCTCATTTCAGCTACTACCACCATCAGGCAGACGATACAAAGTTCCTCTGGCTCGGAAAAAACATTTACAAATGCACATTCATCCCCTCTTAAATAACTGCTCCGAACAACACAAGATAGCCATTACACTGCAAACAATTTGTATCTGTTATTTTTTAAATGATCCTCATTGTGTGTTTTTAAGCCAATTTTATGTTTTACTGTGCCAAATTTTTTTGCTGTTATGGCCATGTCCAAAATATATATTCTGTCACTGCTTCAGGATGGAAAATAAAGTCTATCTAACGAAAGAGTTGACAATAAATAAGTCCAACTGGAAAAAATGTTGATTCGACTATGAACTCTAGCTTCACTGTAATGACTTATATCTTACCTTCTCTTTGTTGGGTAAAGTCTGAGTGCTGGTAAAAGTATCTCCTCCATTTATACTGATCAGTTCTGCATCTACAGGTGGAAACGGGGCGGGGAAAACCACTACGTCACTCTTCAGTGTGTCTGAGCTGAAACACACGTCATACTGCTGAGTGGACTTGGAGTAAGACCAGCTCCCGTCCGGGTGGGTGGTAATCATTGGGGCGCTGTACCTGCTGAAAGAGCCTTCTGTCCTGTGGCATTTGACAGCTATTAAACTGATGAGGCTCAGCAGGAAGATGAGCGACACCGACACAATGGCGATCAGCAGGTACAGGTTGAGGTCAGAGAAGCTGTCCTCCTTTATGGGAACATGTCTGAACTGAGTCTGGATGTCAGCGGAGCTTTCAACCACCACCACATCAATGGACACAGTAGCTGAGAGGGAGGGCTCTCCGTTATCAGAGACCAGCACCACCAAGGGGTGACTCTTCAGGTCGTTGTCACTCATCCTCCTCTTAGTCCTGATCTCCCCGCTGCTGGTTCCAATCCTGAACAGGTTGTTTCCTTTGGGCTCAGACAGGTGATAAGAAAGCAGCGCGTTGTATCCAGAGTCTGCGTCTACAGCCCTGATCTTTGCCACAAAGTATCCTGCTTCAGCAGAATATGGGATGCTCTCACTGTTAACGGAGCTGTGCTCAGAATAAGGAGCCAGAACTGCAGGACTGTTGTCATTCTCATCCAGAATAAACACATTTACAGTCACGTTGCTGCTGAGCGGAGGAACACCAGAGTCTGTGGCCTGAACTTTGAACTGAAATGTCTTCAGTTCTTCAAAGTTAAAGGACTGCAGGCTGATGATGTCTCCACTCTCTGAGTTTATATTTATTACTGAAGTTATTGGAAGCCCTTTTGCATTAGCATCTAGGAGTGAATATGTCACTTTAGCATTTTCTTCCACATCAGGGTCAGCTGCACTAATAACAGATATAGTAGCCCCGATAGCATTGTTCTCTTTCACATATGCATTAATTAGAGGCTCTGAAAAAAGAGGTGCATTGTCATTAACATCAGATATGTGAACAGGAATAACCGTCATGCTGGAGAGAGGTGGGCTTCCTTCATCAGTGGCTATGACTGTGACATTATATTGAGAAATACTCTCTCTGTCAAGGGGACCATCAACTATTAGCGAGAAGTAATTTTTATAGTTGAGCTTGAGTATAAAAGGCACTGATCCAAGAATTTTTGCATTCGTAACACCATTGTTACCTCCATCTTTGTCCGTTACTGTCACCAAGGCAACAACTGTTCCGACCTCTGCATTTTCTTTAACTGGGCTCATGAGGGATGTGATGGCAATTTCAGGAGTGTTGTCGTTTACATCAATCACCTCCACTAATAGTTTACCATGCACACTTCTAGAGGGCGTGCCTTTATCCTTCGCCTGTATGCGTATGTCATAAGCTTGGCTCTCTTCATAGTCTATTGTTCCAACTACAGTTACTTCTCCCGTGTCTGGATTTATTGAGAATATTGTTGAAGGATTGAAATTCCCTCTTTCCAAAAATGAATATTGAATTTCACTGTTTATTCCCTCATCCAAGTCTGAAGCACTTACAGTGAGAATGGATGTCTGAGAGGGAGTATTTTCCATAACCTGAGCTTTATATAGAGGTTGATTAAATATGGGCGTATTGTCATTTGTATCTAAAACATTAACGATTATATTTAAAGTTCCTGTTTTCGCAGGTTTTCCTCCGTCCATAGCTGTCAGAATTAAATAAATAACAGACTTTTTCTCTCGATCTAAGGGTTTTTGCAGCACTAACTCAGCAGACTCGCTTTGCTGTTCACTGCTCTGAACATCAAGAGAGAAATATTCATTTGCACTCAGCTTATAGCTCTTTATCGCGTTACTACCCGTGTCTGCGTCGTTTGCCATTGGCAATAAATACCTCTCACCCACAGAGGAAGACTCCGACATGCCTAAAGTCATCTCTGTGTTGCGAAAATACGGCCCATTGTCGTTGATATCAAGGACATGAACCTCAATGCGGTGCAGATGCGTCGGATTGCTGAGCACGGCTTCAATGTTCACGGAGCACCTCGGACTATTAGGACACAGCGCTTCACGGTCGATCCGTTCACAAACAAACAGCGATCCCGTTTTTAAATCCACGTCGAAATATTTCCCAGTGGAGGCGATGCGTAAATCCCGTCTGTCCAGCTCCTGCACGCTGATATGTAAGTCTTTAGCGAGGTTCCCCACCACCGTCCCTTTGTCCACCTCCTCTGCCACGGAGAAGGAAAGCTGCACCGCAGACGCATCGCACACAAAATAAAAAAGAAAGATTTGTATCCAAATGAAAGTACGTTGCTGCCCTTGTTTCATCGCTGCATCCAGAATAAAAGAAGAACCTCGTAACGTGTCCGTGCGCGCACACGCAGTGAAAGCAGACGAAGCCGCGGTGTGTGGCTGCGGTTAGTGCATTTTCTGACAAAGCATTGAACTACGTAGATGGAGAGGAGGAGTCTGGGTAAAAAAAAAAAAGAAAAAGACCCATACAAAAAAATAACACGGTCTCCAGCGACATCGTCTGCTGATTTAATGCTACTGTGCTAGTGTGTGTAAATTACAAAGTAAAAAAGGGCAGCAATAAAAGAAGTGTCGATAAGAAATTATGCAAATGAAAGGCTTGAATACAAATACATTCATAGATAAAATCACACAATTTCAGCACAATACGGAGAGTTATAAATATCCTGTTTTTTTTATTTTTTGTACTTACATTTTGCTTAATTTTGAATGTGATGTTTATAATATACTTAAAGTCCTGTGTCCCAAGAGCCACCATATAAAAACATGATATGTGGCCATACCTGCATGTCATTTCCCGATCTCATTAAATCTCCAAAGCTAAGCAGGGCTGGGCCTGGCTAGTTGGATGGGAGACCACTGAGTATACCAGGTGAAACAGTGGGGGGCAGTTTAGTCTAGTTTTATCGGTCACTGTGTCCAGGCATGACACGTCACCCACATTGCCTAGTATGAATGTGGTGTGAGTGTTGGTGCACTGGCAGCCTCCCTTCTGTGGGTCTGCCCCAGGGCAGCTGTGGCCAAAGTAGTAGCTTACCACCACTAAGTGAAGTGAAAGAATATTATGTGTAAAGTACTTTGAGTGACCAAAAAAAGGCTCTATATAAATCCAATGCATTATTACTGTCATTATGACTTTTAAAAGTATTTTAAACTCACCTTCTCTTTGTTGGGTAAAGTCTGAGTGCTGGTAAAAGTGTCTCCTCCGTTTATACTGATCAGTTCTGCATCTACAGGTGGAAACGGGGCGGGGAAAACCACTACGTCACTCTTCAGTGTGTCTGAGCTGAAACACACGTCGTACTGCTGAGTGGACTTGGAGTAAGACCAGCTCCCGTCCGGGTGGGTGGTGATCATTGGGCGCTGTACCTGCTGAAAGAGCCGTCTGTCCTGTGGCATTTGACAGCTATTAAACTGATGAGGCTCAGCAGGAAGATGAGCGACACCGACACAATGGCGATCAGCAGGTACAGGTTGAGGTCAGAGAAGCTGTCCTCCTTTATGGGAACATGTCTGAACTGAGTCTGGATGTCAGCGGAGCTTTCAACCACCACCACATCAATGGACACAGTAGCTGAGAGGGAGGGCTCTCCGTTATCAGAGACCAGCACCACCAAGGGGTGACTCTTCAGGTCGTTGTCACTCATCCTCCTCTTAGTCCTGATCTCCCCGCTGCTGGTTCCGATCCTGAACAGGTTGTTTCCTTTGGGCTCAGACAGGTGATAAGAAAGCAGCGCGTTGTATCCAGAGTCTGCGTCTACAGCCCTGATCTTTGCCACAAAGTATCCTGCTTCAGCAGAATATGGGATGCTCTCACTGTTAACGGAGCCGTGCTCAGAATAAGGAGCCAGAACTGCAGGACTGTTGTCATTCTCATCCAGAATAAACACATTTACAGTCACGTTGCTGCTGAGCGGAGGAACACCAGAGTCTGTGGCCTGAACTTTGAACTGAAACGTCTTCAGCTCCTCAAAGTTAAAGGACTGCAGGCTGATGATGTCTCCACTTTCTGAGTTTATATTTAAAACTGATGTAATGGGAATATTTTTGGTTGAACTGTCTAATAAATTGTAAGTCAGCTTTGCATTATAATCTAAATCAGGGTCAATTGCACTTATTGTACAAATCACTGAGCCAGTTGGACTGTTTTCTTTGACATAAACATTTAACACAGGCTCCATAAACTGAGGTGCGTTATCGTTAACATCTGAAACCTGTACAGTAATGACTCTCATACTGGACAGAGGGGGATTCCCTTCATCTGTGGCTGTAATGGTGAGATTATAAAGAGAAATATTCTCTCTATCCAAAGGTCCATCCACCACTAATGAATAATCATTTTTATAATTAGATTTTAATTTAAAGGGAACAGATCCAACCACTTTACAGTGAGTTACACCATTATTACCTCCATCTTTATCAGAAACTGTTACTAAAGCAACAATAGTTCCCACTTCTGCGTCTTCTTTAACAGGCGTCATTAGTGACGTCACGGATATTTCTGGCTTATTATCGTTCACATCAATTATTTCAATCAATAGTTTAGCATGTGCACTGCGGGGTACAGGACCCTGATCCATAGCCTGAACTCTGACGTCATAAGCAGGCGTTTCTTCGTAATCAAGTTCCCCTTTTACTGAAATCTCTCCTGTTTCTGAATTGAGATAGAAAACAGCAGATGGATTGGTATTGCCTTGTTTTATAAAAGAATAAACTATTTTACCATGAATTCCATCATCTGCATCTGTTGCATTTAGTTTTATTACATACGACCCGGGAAGTGCATTTTCCTTAACATGCACTTTATACAGTGATTTACTAAACGTTGGTGCATTATCATTTACATCCAGTACATTCACTACTATCTGTAATGTTCCTGATCTCGGAGGTTTTCCACCATCGACTGCAGTCAGGAGGAGTGTGATGACAGACTGTTTCTCCCGGTCTAAAGCTTTCTGTAGCACTAACTCTGCAGACACACCGTGATCCCCGCCGCTCTGCACGTCAAGCGAGAAATGTTCATTTGGACTCAGTTTGTAGCTTTTCACTGCGTTGTTTCCTATGTCTGCATCCACTGCTATTGGGAGGAAATATCGCTCCCCTGATAAGGAAGACTCTGATATATTTAGAAAATAGGTATTTTCAATAAAAGCAGGTGAGTTGTCATTAATATCCATAATAATAACCTCTATGCGATGTGCAGTCATCGGATCGCTTAAAACCGCTTGTATTTTGAGGGAACATTTCACCAGATGCGCACACAGCTCCTCTCTGTCTATTCTCTCATCAACAAAGAGATTCCCGGTCCGTAAATTCACGTCAAAGTACTTCTTACTGTGACTCGAAACAACACGTAGATCTCTGCTCTGCAGCTCGTTTACATTGAGGTTTAAATCCTTTGCGATATTTCCCACCACAGTGCCTTTGTTCACCTCCTCAGCAATGGAATAGGACAACTGCGTCGCTGACGGTTCACACAGACAAAGAAACACGACCAGATAAATCCAGACAATATGTCCACGTCCTTGATACATAGTTGATTAAAAAAAAATCCCAGTCATTAAAACCGTAGAAACGAGAGAAACATCCAGAGAGGTCGGAGAAGGTTCCCGTTCGTCCGCTATCAGCACAGTATGGGTGTAAATGACCATAAAGACTTGATTTTTTTTTTTTTTTCTATTGAAGAGGCGTGGCTATGCTTAAAGCTGTACACAACAGTCAAAACACGGTCTCGTGCGACATCCTGTGGTGAGAAAAATATAATACAACCACTTCTAATGTGTCTTTTATTTTTCTTTAAAAAAAAAAAAAAAAGGAAGTAACAGGTGACCTAAATATTAACGCTCCCTTATAGCATATAAGCATGGAGCCCCAGACATGACATGGTCAAAAAATAAATTCAAAAAAATGTAGCCACAATATACTAAGATGTGGCCACAAATTACTAATTTGTTTCCACAATTTTTTATTTTTTTTTACCATGTCATGTGTAACACTAACCCCCAAATCAAATCATAAGGAACAGGTGCGCACAGCAGGGCACCACCCAGCTCCTGGTCCCTCAAAGAGAAATAGCGCTCCTCCAACTCAACTACAGGTCCCTTCTCTTCTAACGCTGATGAACTCAAACATTCATACAACACACACAATCACTCTCAGATCTACCGCTCACTCATACGACCTCTCCGACCTCTCTGGGTGTTTCTCACAGTAGGGACACATGCACACAGGCACTGACAGACATGCACAGAGACAGACAGATGACATGCACACATATAAACTAGACCCGAGCACAGTCACAACCAAGCCTCACACAAGCTCTTAAACTACCTAAAGGGGCACAGACACTGCCGTGGAGGGTCGCATCCTGTCACCCCGTTGAAGCGATTTATTCATTTATTTTAATGAGCTATATTGTACACATGTTCTATGTTTCATCAAATTATAGTACAGATTGTAAATGATAAAACACAAAAAAACAATACTTAAGTAAATGTGCAAAAACACGTAATTTACTATTTCCAACAGCTAAGGTGAGATAACTTTGCACCGAAAAGTGTGTTGTGCATATGACGCGTGTGTACACACAGAGCTACACACACTCACATATTAACAGTTTAAATGGATGTACAACATAAACAAAAACAACACGGTATTGACGAGAGCAGATCAGCACCTGCTCCTCTTTGACTGCATCTGCTGTTGCTACAGCAACAAGTCACGCTCAACACCGAGAACGGTATTAATTCGCATTAAATGAGTATTATCGTAGCCAGAATTTTTTTTTTTTTTTTTTCTGCACCATGTCATGTCTGGAGCTCAGTATGAGTACAAATCAAAACCAGTGACTTGTTTGAGATAGTATGCACGAGATGATACACATGTTTTGCGATTAGGTGTTCAGCACCACGGACAGCACATGCTCGCAGATTAAAAAACTAAAACGGAAATAAATTACAGTTAAATAAACTGACCAAAAGATACATATATAACAAATTAGAGGTACATTGATAATATTTTAATCCAAAGATGAGGACAAAGTCTCAAATAGGTAAATGATAATAGCTAAAGCAATTACAGTTGCCTCTGCAAAAATGGTAAGAGTAGTTGTACACGTATAAAACATGAAATATATTTTATGTATTACCAATAAATGAAGAGAGAGTGGACTTACAGAGAAATTAGTCTGGGAGGATATTAAAGCCTTTTAGATGACAACAATAAACAAGATTTTTTTAAAAAAAAGCATCAGAACACATAATATAATATGATAATGTTATTACAAACATCTGAGTTGAGCGAAACAGAGTTGACATTGTCTCCCAGATGAGCAACTTAGTTCTCCTCTTTGCTGCTACAGAGACTTTGAAAGAAAGTTCTAAACCTCTATAGATTATCTTTTTATTTAGCTTGCAGTTCAAATTCACTACAGGTAACCTTTAATTTTCTTAACACACATATAAAGCATTTACCAAGTATCAAAACCCCATGTAAATAATTCTAACGGTAAGTTATTAGGTTGAAAAACCCGTAACATTAACCACATTATTTTGATATGTCATAAACTCCTAAAACAGCCCAAAATTTATGAAAGAACTATAAAACATTCACAACATTATTCTAAACATTGAGAAAAACTCTAAAGGTTAAAATTTCACCACTATTTCTACGTATGGAATCATTTCACAACTATCTTCTATATGGAATCATGGAGAGCAAGCTAATGTAATCATGTCAATGACGTACCTTCTCTTTGTTGGGTAAAGTCTGAGTGCTGGTAAAAGTGTCTCCTCCGTTTATACTGATCAGTTCTGCATCTACAGGTGGAAACGGGGCGGGGAAAACCACTACGTCACTCTTCAGTGTGTCTGAGCTGAAACACACGTCGTACTGCTGAGTGGACTTGGAGTAAGACCAGCTCCCGTCCGGGTGGGTGGTGATCATTGGGGCGCTGTACCTGCTGAAAGAGCCGTCTGTCCTGTGGCATTTGACAGCTATTAAACTGATGAGGCTCAGCAGGAAGATGAGCGACACCGACACAATGGCGATCAGCAGGTACAGGTTGAGGTCAGAGAAGCTGTCCTCCTTTATGGGAACATGTCTGAACTGAGTCTGGATGTCAGCGGAGCTTTCAACCACCACCACATCAATGGACACAGTAGCTGAGAGGGAGGGCTCTCCGTTATCAGAGACCAGCACCACCAAGGGGTGACTCTTCAGGTCGTTGTCACTCATCCTCCTCTTAGTCCTGATCTCCCCGCTGCTGGTTCCGATCCTGAACAGGTTGTTTCCTTTGGGCTCAGACAGGTGATAAGAAAGCAGCGCGTTGTATCCAGAGTCTGCGTCTACAGCCCTGATCTTTGCCACAAAGTATCCTGCTTCAGCAGAATATGGGATGCTCTCACTGTTAACGGAGCCGTGCTCAGAATAAGGAGCCAGAACTGCAGGACTGTTGTCATTCTCATCCAGAATAAACACATTTACAGTCACGTTGCTGCTGAGCGGAGGAACACCAGAGTCTGTGGCCTGAACTTTGAACTGAAACATCTTCAGCTCCTCAAAGTTAAAGGACTGCAGGCTGATGATGTCTCCACTCTCTGAGTTTATATTTAAAACTGATGTAATGGGAATATGTTTGGTTGAACTGTCTAATAAATTGTAAGTCAGCTTTGCATTATAATCTAAATCAGGGTCAATTGCACTTATTGTACAAATCACTGAACCAGTTGGACTGTTTTCTTTGACATAAACATTTAACACAGGCTCCATAAACTGAGGTGCGTTATCGTTAACATCTGAAACCTGTACAGTAATGACTCTCATACTGGACAGAGGGGGATTCCCTTCATCTGTGGCTGTAATGGTGACATTATAAAGAGAAATATTCTCTCTATCCAAAGGTCCATCCACCACTAATGAATAATCATTTTTATAATTAGATTTTAATTTAAAGGGAACAGATCCAACCACGTTACAGTGAGTTACACCATTATTACCTCCATCTTTATCAGAAACTGTTACTAAAGCAACAATAGTTCCCACTTCTGCGTCTTCTTTAACAGGCGTCATTAGTGACGTCACTGATATTTCTGGCTTATTATCGTTCACATCAATTATTTCAATCAATAGTTTAGCACGTGCACTACGGGGTACAGGACCCTGATCCATAGCCTGAACTCTGACGTCATAAGCAGGCGTTTCTTCGTAATCAAGTTCCCCTTTTACTGAAATCTCTCCTGTTTCTGAATTGAGATAGAAAACAGCAGATGGATTGGTATTGCCTTGTTTTATAAAAGAATAAACTATTTTACCATTAATTCCATCATCTGCATCTGTTGCATTTAGCTTTGTAACTCGAGTGCCTGGAGCCGCGTTTTCCACGACATGGACTTTATAAAGAGACTTACTAAATGTAGGTATGTTATCGTTCACATCTATAACAGTCACGTATAGTTGCAACAATCCTGATCTCGGAGGTTTTCCACCATCGACTGCAGTCAGGAGGAGTGTGATGACAGACTGTTTCTCCCGGTCTAAAGCTTTCTGTAGCACTAACTCTGCAGACACACCGTGATCCCCGCCGCTCTGCACGTCAAGCGAGAAATGTTCATTTGGACTCAGTTTGTAGCTTTTCACTGCGTTGTTTCCTATGTCTGCATCCACTGCTATTGGGAGGAAATATCGCTCCCCTGATAAGGAAGACTCTGATATATTTAGAAAATAGGTATTTTCAATAAAAGCAGGTGAGTTGTCATTAATATCCAGAATAATAACCTCTATGCGATGTGCAGTCATCGGATCGCTTAAAACCGCTTGTATTTTTAGGGAACATTTCACCAGATGCGCACACAGCTCCTCTCTGTCTATTCTCTCATCAACAAAGAGATTCCCGGTCCGTAAATTCACGTCAAAGTACTTCTTACTGTGACTCGAAACAACACGTAGATCTCTGCTCTGCAGCTCGTTTACATTGAGGTTTAAATCCTTTGCGATATTTCCCACCACAGTGCCTTTGTTCACCTCCTCAGCAATGGAATAGGACAACTGCGTCGCTGACGGTTCACACAGACAAAGAAACACGACCAGATAAATCCAGACAATATGTCCACGTCCTTGATACATAGTTGATTAAAAAAAAATCCCAGTCATTAAAACCGTAGAAACGAGAGAAACATCCAGAGAGGTCGGAGAAGGTTCCCGTTCGTCCGCTATCAGCACAGTATGGGTGTAAATGACCATAAAGACTTGATTTTTTTTTTTTTTCTATTGAAGAGGCGTGGCTATGCTTAAAGCTGTACACAACAGTCAAAACACGGTCTCGTGCGACATCCTGTGGTGAATAAAATATAATACAACCACTTCTAGTGTCTTTTACTTTTCTTTTTTTTTTTTAAAAAAAAAGGAAGAAACAGGTGACCTAAATATTAACGCTCCCTTATAGCATATAAGCATGGAGCCCCAGACATGACATGGTCAAAAAATAAATTCAAAAAAATGTGTCCACAATATACTAATATGTGGCCACAAATTACTAATTTGTTTCCACATTTTTTTTTTTTTTTTTTTACCATGTCATGTGTAACCCTAACCCCCAAATCAAATCATAAGGAACAGGTGCGCACAGCAGGGCACCACCCAGCTCCTGGTCCCTCAAAGAGAAATAGCGCTCCTCCAACTCAACTACAGGTCCCTTCTCTTCTAACGCTGATGAACTCAAACATTCATACAACACACACAATCACTCTCAGATCTACCGCTCACTCATACGACCTCTCCAACCTCTCTGGATGTTTCTCACAGTAGGGACACATGCACACAGGCACTGACAGACATGCACAGAGACAGACAGATGACATGCACACATATGAACTAGACCCGAGCACAGTCACAACCAACCCTCACACAAGCACCTAACACTTAAACTACCTAAAGGGACACAGACACTGCCGTGGAGGGTTGCATCCTGTCACCCCGTTGAAGCAATTTATTTATTTATTTTAATGAGCTATATTGTACACATGTTTTATGTTTCATCAAATTATAGTACAGATTGTAAATGATAAAATACAAAAAAAACAATACTTAAGTAAATGTGCAAAAACACGTAAATTACTATTTCCAACAGCTAAGGTGAGATAACTTTGCACCGAAAAGTGAGTTGCGCATATGACGCGTGTGTACACACAGAGCTACACACACTCACATATTAACAGTTTTAATGGATGTACAACATAAACAAAAACAACACGGTATTGACGAGAGCAGATCAGCACCTGCTCCTCTTTGACTGCATCTGCTGTTGCTACAGCAACAAGTCACGCTCAACACCGAGAACGGTATTAATTTGCATTAAATGAGTATTATCGTAACCACAATTTTTTATTTTTCTGCACCATGTCATGTCTGGAGCTCAGTATAAGTACATATTAAAACCAGTGACTTGTTTGAGATAGTATGCACGAGATGATACACATGTTTTACGATTAGGTGTTCAGCACCACGGACAGCACATGCTCGCGGATTATAAAACTAAAACGTAAATAAATTACAGTTAAATAAACTGACCAAAAGATAGATATATAACAAATTAGAGGTACATTGATAATATTTTAATCCAAAGATGAGGACAAAGTCTCAAATAGGTATATGATAATAGCTAAAGCAATTACAGTTGTCTCTGCAAAAATGGTAAGAGTAGTTGTACACGTATAAAACATGAAATATATTTGATGTATTACCAATAAATGAAGAGAGAGTGGACTTACAGAGAAATGAGTCTGGGAGGATATTAAAGCCTTTTAGATGACTACAATAAACAAGATTTTTTTTAAAAAAAAAAAAAAGCATCAGAACACATAATATAACATGATAATGTTATTACAAACATCTGAGTTGAGCGAAACAAATTGACATTGTCTCCCAGATGAGCAAGTTAGTTCTCCTCTTTGCTGCTACAGAGACTTTGAAAGAAAGTTCTAAACCTCTATAAATTATCTTTTTATTTAGCTTGCAGTTCAAATTCACTACAGGCAACCTTTAATTTTCTTAACACACATACGTATAAAGCGATTACCAAGTATCAAAACCCCATGTAAATAATTCTAACGGTAAGTTATTAGGTTGAAAAACCCGTAACATTACCCACATTATTTTGATATGTCATAAACTCCTAAAACCGCCCAAAAATTATGAAAGAACTATAAAACATTCACAACATCATTCTAAACACTGAGAAAAACTCTAAAGGTTAAAAATTCACCACTATTTCTACGTATGGAATCATTTCACAACTATCTTCTATATGGAATCATGGAGAGCAAGCTAATGTAATCATGTCAATGACGTACCTTCTCTTTGTTGGGTAAAGTCTGAGTGCTGGTAAAAGTGTCTCCTCCGTTTATACTGATCAGTTCTGCATCTACAGGTGGAAACGGGGCGGGGAAAACCACTACGTCACTCTTCAGTGTGTCTGAGCTGAAACACACGTCGTACTGCTGAGTGGACTTGGAGTAAGACCAGCTCCCGTCCGGGTGGGTGGTGATCATTGGGGCGCTGTACCTGCTGAAAGAGCCGTCTGTCCTGTGGCATTTGACAGCTATTAAACTGATGAGGCTCAGCAGGAAGATGAGCGACACCGACACAATGGCGATCAGCAGGTACAGGTTGAGGTCAGAGAAGCTGTCCTCCTTTATGGGAACATTTCTGAACTGAGTCTGGATGTCAGCGGAGCTTTCAACCACCACCACATCAATGGACACAGTAGCTGAGAGGGAGGGCTCTCCGTTATCAGAGACCAGCACCACCAAGGGGTGACTCTTCAGGTCGTTGTCACTCATCCTCCTCTTAGTCCTGATCTCCCCGCTGCTGGTTCCGATCCTGAACAGGTTGTTTCCTTTGGGCTCAGACAGGTGATAAGAAAGCAGCGCGTTGTATCCAGAGTCTGCGTCTACAGCCCTGATCTTTGCCACAAAGTATCCTGCTTCAGCAGAATATGGGATGTTCTCACTGTTAACGGAGCCGTGCTCAGAATAAGGAGCCAGAACTGCAGGACTGTTGTCATTCTCATCCAGAATAAACACATTTACAGTCACGTTGCTGCTGAGCGGAGGAACACCAGAGTCTGTGGCCTGAACTTTGAACTGAAACGTCTTCAGCTCCTCAAAGTTAAAGGACTGCAGGCTGACGATGTCTCCACTCTCTGAGTTTATATTCACAAAAGATGAAATCTGAATACCTTTAAAGTTATTATCCATCAGTGAGTATGTCAGTTTTGCATTGTCACCTGTATCTGCGTCTTGTGCTGTCGTCCTTGCTATAATTTCTCCTACCTTGCTATTTTCCTTTACATAAGCATTTACAATAGTATCTGAGAAACTGGGTGCATTATCATTCATATCAGAAATAAGCACAGTGACTGAAGCAGAGCTAGATAAAGGTGGGCTCCCTTCATCTGCAGCAGTAATAATTACATTATACTGTGACGCAGTCTCTCTATCTAAAGGAGTGTCTACTACTAAAGAATAATAATTTTTATAGTTTGACATTAGTTTAAAAGGAACTGAATTTATTATTCTACACGTCGTTTGGCCATTTTTACCTCCGTCTTTGTCTGTTACAGTGACCAGCGCTACAGCTGTTCCTATCTCAGCATTTTCCTTTACTGGACTCATCAGTGATGTTACAGAAATCTCAGGCGCATTATCGTTTACATCAAGAACCTCTAGTAACACTTTGGAGTAACCACTGCGGGGGGGAGTTCCTTGGTCACTGGCCTGCACTCGTAATTCATAAGCGTTATTTTCCTCAAAATCTAACGACTCTTTAACTATAATTTCACCATTCTCAGGACTAATAATAAATTTATCTACAGAGTTCAGGTTTCTTCGTCCCATTAAGGCATATTTTATTTCTGAATGCAGTCCTTCGTCTGGATCTGTTGCATTTAATGTTAATATTGCTGTACCAACTGCTGCATTTTCTCTGACGCGCACTTTATAAAGGGCTTTACTGAAAGAAGGTGCGTTGTCGTTGGAGTCTATTACATTGACAATGATCTGCATCGTGCCCGACTTTGCAGGTTTCCCTCCGTCTACAGCGGTGAGTGTTAGTTTAATGATGGATTGCTTTTCTCTATCTAAGGCTTTATTTAGCACTAACTCTGCAGACACGTGATCTCCGCCGCTGCTCACATCCACAGTGAAATGCTCGTTTGGATTGAGTGTGTATGTTTTCACTGAATTGCTGCCTGTGTCTGCGTCCTGAGCTGACGGGAGTGGATACCTCTCCCCTGCTGAGGAAGACTCGGATATGTTAAAAACGTGGATTTGTTCGAAGAACGTCGGAGCATTATCATTAATGTCAATGACGTTGACTTCAATGCGATGTATATTAATAGGATTTTTCAGCAGTCCTTCAATGTTTAAGGTACATTTGGGCAGATTAGGACAAAGCTCTTCACGGTCAATCCTCTCGTTCACACGCAAAGCTCCCGTTTTTAAATTAGCCTGAAAATATGTCTTACTGTATCCTGACACGATCTGAAATCCTCGCTCTTGCAGTTGATGTGAGTTGATTTGTAAATCCTTGGTTAAATCCCCAACCACCGTGCCTTTGTCCACCTCCTCCGGTACGGTGTAAGAAATCTGAGCCACACACCGGCTCCATAAACAAAGAATAATGGCGCACCGCATCATCCATCCAGCCTGTGTGAAAAGCCGCCGCCTGATTCTCATAATGAATCCAGAAAAAAATGGAAGGAGAATTTCTGAACAAAATCCACAAACCAAAAGAAGTCACCACCAGCTCTTCTCACACACGGACCATCCTGACAAACCCACACACCCGAAGAAAGACTCGAAACGCCTCCGATCTCTCCAACAAAGGAGGAGTTTTGGATTAAAAGCGCATTATAATTATTTCACGGTCTCGAGCGACCTCTAGTGTTCACAGCACAAACCTTATTTCACTTTCATCAGCAAAAGAAAATCCACCCTTTTTCTTGTGCAAACACACCAAAATGTAACAAATTAAAAGGCATTCCATTTATCACACCTTAACAACTTTTTTTTTTATTATTTAAAAAAAAAGATTTAGGAAGGTTTTATTTTGAAATTGATATTGGGGGTAAGTTAATGTCCTCGTTTATTAATTGTTTTCCCCCAAACTAATAAACAAACAGAATTGTCATTTAAAAAATCTGATCGAACTGCATAATTTTATATATATTTTTAGGTCTGACATTGGTTGCAATCAGTGAATTTTATTACAGTCAGTGCATGCACACCCAATTTATGTCGTTTCATATTTGCTTTTAATTCTGTTCATGGATATCTATATCAAGCTTACATTAAACATCCAAATTATGAAAAAAACAAACAAACAAACAAACAAACACCCAGTTTATTAAATGAACGAGAATCCATTTATCAATCATCTGCAGAGTCGGATGACTAACATTAATTGGATTATAGGGTGTGGTAACGCAGTTTCAGCACCATGGAGAGCTCTTTAAACGTCAAATCTGATTTAAAATTGAACACAATATTTATGAATCATAAATGCAAATAATTCCAACGGTCAAAGAGGACCAGATACCCTCCTTGCAAAATGTGTGCATTATACAAATAATAATAATCAAGCATGTTTTTCTATGGACCCTATAACAGCGGGGAAACAGTTTTGCTCTGTTACAATATATGCAAACTCAGCGACAACAACTAAAACACAAGATGATTAGCAGTAGTCTGCACTTTTCCTGAACTACTTTGTGTAAAACATATATGAAAAAAAATAATGTTCCAACATCTAATATAAATGAATGCCTGCCCTGTATTTAAGCTACTGCATCCTGTCTTAAAAAAGAGGTTGGGCCACCAATAAGACTCTAACCCATGATCAATGAAGTGTGGGATTGTAATGCTACCAATGCACAGTCATTTGTCACTTTTTCCTATTCAGAGAGAGGCTTCATCTGAACAGTGAGGTGATGAAACTTATTGAAACGTGTCAACCATGCAAATAACATGACAGCTTTTGGAAAATCAATTTTAAAAAAAGTCTGCAATTTGTTTTTAGAAACACAAAGTTATAAATATCCTACCTTCTCTTTGTTGGGCAAAGTCTGAGTGCTGGTAAAAGTGTCTCCTCCGTTTATACTGATCAGTTCTGCATCTACAGGTGGAAACGGGCGGGGAAAACCACTACGTCACTCTTCAGTGTGTCTGAGCTGAAACACACGTCGTACTGCTGAGTGGACTTGGAGTAAGACCAGCTCCCGTCCGGGTGGGTGGTGATCATTGGGGCGCTGTACCTGCTGAAAGAGCCGTCTGTCCTGTGGCATTTGACAGCTATTAAACTGATGAGGCTCAGCAGGAAGATGAGCGACACCGACACAATGGCGATCAGCAGGTACAGGTTGAGGTCAGAGAAGCTGTCCTCCTTTATGGGAACATGTCTGAACTGAGTCTGGATGTCAGCGGAGCTTTCAACCACCACCACATCAATGGACACAGTAGCTGAGAGGGAGGGCTCTCCGTTATCAGAGACCAGCACCACCAAGGGGTGACTCTTCAGGTCGTTGTCACTCATCCTCCTCTTAGTCCTGATCTCCCCGCTGCTGGTTCCGATCCTGAACAGGTTGTTTCCTTTGGGCTCAGACAGGTGATAAGAAAGCAGCGCGTTGTATCCAGAGTCTGCGTCTACAGCCCTGATCTTTGCCACAAAGTATCCTGCTTCAGCAGAATATGGGATGCTCTCACTGTTAACGGAGCCGTGCTCAGAATAAGGAGCCAGAACTGCAGGACTGTTGTCATTCTCATCCAGAATAAACACATTTACAGTCACGTTGCTGCTGAGCGGAGGAACACCAGAGTCTGTGGCCTGAACTTTGAACTGAAACGTCTTCATCTCCTCAAAGTTAAAGGACTGCAGGCTGATGATGTCTCCACTTTCTGAATCAACAGTTAGCATTGTTGGTATTTTCTCACTCATTTGGAAGTTATTAATCATATGATACATTGGTTTAGCATTTTCATTTAAATCGGAGTCTACCGTGGTCAGTTTATATATAGTGGTTCCAATCGGGCTATTTTCTTTAACATATACATTGATGGATGGTTCACTAAAATGAGGAGGATTATCATTAACATCAGAGACGTGAAAACTAACTACACTTGTGCTCGATAATGACGGTGTCCCTTCATCCACAGCTAAAATAGTTATGTCATAAACAGAAACACTTTCTCTATCAAGAGGACCATCAACTAATAAGGAGTAATAATTCTTATAGTTGGATTTTAATTTAAAGGGCACTGCGCCTGTTATCTTACAGTTTGTCAGGCCATTTTTGCCCCCATCTTTATCAGTGATGGTTACCATGGCAACCGCAGTGCCGACCTCTGCGTCCTCTCTCACTGGGCTCATGAGTGATGACACTGATATCTCCGGTGCATTGTCATTCACATCAATGACCTCCACTAGCACCTTGCTGTGTGCACTGCGGGGAGGGGCGCCCTTATCACGTGCTTGCACACGGATTTCAAAAGCCTGATTTTCTTCATAATCAATATTTCCTTTCACTGCAATTTCTCCTGTGTTTTCGTTGAGCGAAAATGTATCACCCGGACCCAAACGCCCCCTCTCAGTAAACGAGTACACAACCTGTCCATTGACGCCATGGTCTAAGTCAGAAGCAGTCAGTGATAACAAAGCGGTGCCAATTTCTGCATTTTCAACCACTTGAACTTTATATAAGGATTTACTGAAAACGGGGGAATTGTCGTTTACATCCAGAACGTTCACTACGACCTGTAAACTTCCCGTTTTGGAAGGCTTTCCTCCGTCTATGGCGGACAGTGTGAGCTCTATGACAGCCTGCTTTTCTCTATCTAACGCCTTGGTCAGCACCAGCTCTGCAGACACGCGTTCACCGCTGCTCTGAACATCCAACGCAAAATGATCATTTGGGCTCATTTTATAAGTCTTAACCGAGTTGGTTCCGACATCTGCGTCCTGCGCTATGGGCAGTGGATACCTTTCTCCCACATAAAAAGACTCGGACGCATCTACCGTAAATATTTCCTCAAGAAACGAGGGCGCATTGTCATTAATATCATTAATAACAACCTCTATTCGATGCAGGCTGCGTGGATTAGTCAACACTGCTTCTATATTTAAAGAGCACTTTACCGTATTGGGACAAAGCTCCTCCCGATCTATCCTATTGTTGACAAATAAAACTCCAGATTCATAATTAATGTCTATATAACGTTTTTTATCCACAGATGTAATTTGTATCCCCGCTGTCTGGAGCTGCTGTACACTGAGGTTTAAATCCTTGGCGATGTTTCCGACCACAGTGCCTTTGTCCGCCTCCTCTGATATAGAATAGGAGATCTGAGCCACGGTCCACTCGCAGAGACAAAGAAGGGTGACAAACAGTATTCCTGTATTATTCCATTGTATCCAGGATGCCATCACGGTTCGAGGAAAATACGTGTCCTATAGTTTCCTTGTCTTAAAAACATGAAAATATCAACAAATTGAGCAGTATTGACAATCAATCCATCCTCCGTGCGACACGCCTCGTCTACGAGCTGTTTCCACAAAGCGTTATTCCACAATGGCGAGGTAGGTTTGGTCAGAGGCAGAGGAGGGATTTCCATAATGATGTTAGTGCAGATATAACGTGGTCTCGGCCGACATCTAGCGAACATTTTGTATATTTAGAGACTAATTGAACAGGAGATAGATAGATAGATAGATAGATAGATAGATAGATAGATAGATAGATAGATAGATAACCAACTCACTTTAGGGTAGTCAAAAAAATCTAATCCATTTATACATACACTACACCTAATTACTTTATGCCCTCTCTCACTTTACTCAATTACACTCCACGTGTAATCTGAATGTTTGTATTTGAATGTGTATGTCTGTATGCATATGTATGTTTTAAGTTAGTATTTCTTTTTCAATTTTCAATTAATCTTTAGTTCAATATTTTTATTTGTCTTTTGACATTGATTTTTGTGTACTTTATTTATATGCTATTTTCCCCTCATATATCAAAGTTAAATTGTGCATTTTGTCTAATGATTTCACGCGTTTGTTACCCTTTATTCGAAATTGTTTGTGCTGATTGAAAGAGGTGGAGCCCTTGTACAAGCGCTTTGGGCTTCGTTCCCTATTTGCGTTTTTAATGTTGTTTTTTAACGTGTGCTAAATAAATAAATGGGGAAAAAAAATGAAATAGATAGATCACTGAATTTATTGATTATTTCATTCCCACTATAGGCAGTTCCTTTATCATATAGGCCTACAGCTAACTTCGTTTTTTATGCAATTAAAGTACATACTCATTTGTATTCATATTTTCTTATTTATCCAACGCAAACTGTAAGATGCATGACTTGCCATTCACCAGAAAAAGAAAGAGGAAAAGCCGCACGTCTCAAATGAAAGGAAGCACTTACTCAGTAACATGGACTGCATCTTGAAACAACATCTGGATTATAATCCCCTTTTCTGGAACCGTTACAGTGAAACTGTTCAACTGTATAGAATTATATAGCCTATTACTTAAAAATAGTCCAATTTATTTGTCTTTAATATATCATATATATTAGAGATGTTTAAGGTTGGTTAGTTGTTTTTATTGTTGTTTTTTACGGTTGATGTAATAAATGGCGGCGCCCTGGATGGCCACACAACAAAAACATTTTATTTGTCATGGAAGGAAATCTTACGACAACTGATTTTATTTCAACTACAAGGACCACTCAACATGGACTTTGTGAAAAGGAAAAACTGCAGACTAGAAGAAGCTTTGGAGCGCTGCACACATTGGCTGAGCACCGCTCATCACCAACCCTTTGAGGAACGATAGGCGACTTCATTTTGCGACAAAGGTGGCGGTGTATATAGAAGCAGAAGTGAGGGAGTCGTGGCGGAGCTAGTGTACGGGATAGCTACTATTGATTATACACACTCACTGGAAAATAATCTGGACTACATCAGGCTCAGCATCACAACAAAACGGGAGGCGAGGGACTGTTGTGCTTCAATGTTCTGGAAGACCAGGCTAAATGATGCAGTGACAGACTTAGCAGTGACAACACACCGGGCCGATCGTAGCAGCACTCTCAGCACAAATCACGAGATAGAGGCTTGTGTTTACACAAACAACAAATTGAGCACAAACACACAAAGGTCATTTACCCACTGATCACTGAATATTGAGTTTTAATCAGTTAAGTGAAGGTCCTTCTATCTTCCAAGGAAATTCTTAGTCATATTCATCATTGCTGAAGCAGAACATCAAAGTAGCTTCATACATTCTTTATCATCACATCAGTAGTTTGGAAAACAAACAATGTCAGGGTCTAATGATCGTTGCTGGAGATTACATCCAGGCCAGCCAAACTAAGGTTCTCCCTCATTTCCATCAATAAGTGGAGTTGGTAACCAGAGGTCCCAACAGGACCCTTGCATACTTCAATGTGGACTAGCTCAGAGCAGCCCCTGCCCAAACTTAGAATCATCAAACCCCATTTCTGTCATTCTACCTTCAGCATATAGACTTTTTCTTGCTTCCAGCAGATCCACAACAAAGCTGGTAAGAGTGTGGTCAGAGGGAGCCATGACAGCAACTCGAGGCCTGGGGGCCAAATCCAGTTGTCATAAAACCCCACTGTCTCCACTCTAAATGACCACTTAATAATGAAGAGCTTTGAAAGGCTGGTTAAAAATCACATAAAATCCCTTCTTCCAGCTTCAGTTGACGCACTCCAGCCAAACCACTCCACAGAAGATACAGCATCCACTGCACTCCGTCTGGACGCTTTGGTCTGGTTGCTAATTGTGGATTTCAGTTAGAGCTTCTACTATTATTTCACAGTATCTGGTCAACAAAATTGGGACAACTGGGAAAAATGACCCCCTTAAATACTGGATTTTGGACTTTTTGACTTGAGGTGTAAGATTTAAATGGTTCTCTTACATGGAGAAGTAAATAAAAATAACTGATAAAGCCAGCTGATGTCATAGCACTAGACATTTATTTTTTACACCACAGAGAATAAAGAGTGTGTCCCCTACACAAGCAACAAGAAAAAAAAAATCAACTTAGACTCACATTTACAGCCCCTAAATAGACAAACCACTCAGAAATAACCCTTTAGTCCATGAGTGGGTGAGTTCCACATTTAGCCCATTTCAACAATCACAATATAGAGTTACAAATTCAACATTATTTAACAAAAATAGATATTTGTTTCTTTATCATTAGTCCAAATATGTATTATTTATTGTATACTGTACCCTTTAAATTTAAACTTTCTACCCCTAAAACTCCCCTCCGTCTGGGCCACACTTGGTTCTGTCTGATTGGGCAGATATTTTGCACCTGGCCCGCACTTGTATGCAAATGCCAATGGTCTCAAAGAAAGAAAAGTCAAGGATCAAAATAAAACCCATTAATAAACTTATTTCCAACAATAAATTAATTACATCAAAGTATGAAATTACCAAATTATTTATATATAAATGTAGGTGAGGTGGAGTGCATGAACCTGTACAGTGAGGGAGGGGTCACACAGCTCTCTCACAGGAAGCCTCAGTTTGTCTGAGTGACTATGAAAAAACTACATCACTACAGCACTTTTGTATCATGTGCTTGTTCAATAAAATAAAATAAAAAAAAACTGCAAAGGATTGGATTGAAATTTAATATTTTGTAAAATAATTTAAATACATTTAAAACAAATATTAGTTGAGAAAGCATTCATATTTCAAACTGCCCTGACAACCTCTTCTATCAAAATAGACTTTTCCGACCCCAGAATTGAGTAACATTTATGACGATTATGAGGAAACACCATATCAAATCTTCATCTACAAAACCTACATAAAAGTTTCAAAACTTATTACATTTAATTTTGAATTAAAAAAATAAAGAAATGTCTATATTTCATGCATTAGCTTACGGCCTGTAATAAATACAGCACATTTTTGGTTTTTTTGCATATAACTGCATACAAAAACTGAGCAACTGAAAAAAAGTCAAATCCCGGATCAGAAACATCACGAGAGACACCAAATGCACAATTCAACAGCCATATACAGTATTACTGTACATTCAGTGGAAGGTCAAACTCACCTTCTCTTTGTTGGGTAAAGTCTGAGTGCTGGTAAAAGTGTCTCCTCCGTTTATACTGATCAGTTCTGCATCTACAGGTGGAAACGGGGCGGGGAAAACCACTACGTCACTCTTCAGTGTGTCTGAGCTGAAACACACGTCGTACTGCTGAGTGGACTTGGAGTAAGACCAGCTCCCGTCCGGGTGGGTGGTGATCATTGGGGCGCTGTACCTGCTGAAAGAGCCGTCTGTCCTGTGGCATTTGACAGCTATTAAACTGATGAGGCTCAGCAGGAAGATGAGCGACACCGACACAATGGCGATCAGCAGGTACAGGTTGAGGTCAGAGAAGCTGTCCTCCTTTATGGGAACGTGTCTGAACTGAGTCTGGATGTCAGCGGAGCTTTCAACCACCACCACATCAATGGACACAGTAGCTGAGAGGGAGGGCTCTCCGTTATCAGAGACCAGCACCACCAAGGGGTGACTCTTCAGGTCGTTGTCACTCATCCTCCTCTTAGTCCTGATCTCCCCGCTGCTGGTTCCGATCCTGAACAGGTTGTTTCCTTTGGGCTCAGACAGGTGATAAGAAAGCAGCGCGTTGTATCCAGAGTCTGCGTCTACAGCCCTGATCTTTGCCACAAAGTATCCTGCTTCAGCAGAATATGGGATGCTCTCACTGTTAACGGAGCCGTGCTCAGAATAAGGAGCCAGAACTGCAGGACTGTTGTCATTCTCATCCAGAATAAACACATTTACAGTCACGTTGCTGCTGAGCGGAGGAACACCAGAGTCTGTGGCCTGAACTTTGAACTGAAACGTCTTCAGCTCCTCAAAGTTAAAGGACTGCAGGCTGATGATGTCTCCACTCTCTGAGTTTATGTTTATCATGGTAGATAACGGGACTGGGCTTTTCCCACTAACTAAAGAATAGCTTATTCTGCTATTTTCACCAGTGTCAGCATCAGTAGCAGAGACAGATTTTAAAATGGTCCCACTTTGACTGTTTTCCTTCAGATACATGTTTATTATGGCCTCTGAAAACAAAGGTGCGTTATCATTGACATCAGATACATGGATGACAATAATGCTAATGTTTGATAGAGAAGGTTTACCTTCATCTGTTGCTTTGATGGTGATGTTGTACTGAGAGATAAGCTCTCTGTCTAGTGGTTCACCAATAACAAGGGAATAATAATTTTTGTAGTTTGTTTCTAATTTGAAGGGAGATAATTTCAATATCTCACACTTGACTTCACCGTTTTTACCGCCGTCCTTGTCAAGGACGGACACAAGAGCCACAGCAGTGCCTATCTCAGCGTCTTCATTGACGGTATTGAGCAGTGACGTCACTGTGATCTCAGGCGCATTGTCATTGAGGTCCATCACCTCCACCAGCACCTTGCATTGAGCTGTTAAGGGAGGCTGGCCTTTGTCTGTAGCCTCAACTCGTATTTCAAAAGCAGAATGTGTTTCAAAATCCACTTTTCCTTTAACTGTTATTAATCCAGTATCTGAATCAATATCAAATATTTCCAACGCATGGTCTTGATCTTTTGAATTTAATGAATAGATTATGTCTTTGTTTAGTCCCTCATCCGCGTCTGCTGCTGACACCGTCACAACGGTTGTGCCAAAGGCTGCGTTTTCTGTGAGGCTGGTTTTATACAATGTCTTGGTAAAAATAGGTATATTATCATTTATATCCAACACGTGAATTTTAATTTCTGATGTGCTAGACTTCGGTGGGGTCCCTCCGTCCTGAGCAGTCAGTGTGAGTTTAATCAAAGCCTGCTTTTCACGATCCAGTGTTTTCTGAAGTACCAACACAGCTGACACCTTTTTGCCTTTTTGCACAGCTAAAGTAAAATATTCATTCTGATTCAGTTTATACGTGTGGATGTCATTATCCCCCACATCCGCGTCGTAGGCCGACAGCACCGGGAACGTCGCTCCTGGGAATACGCTCTCTGCTATGTCGATAGTTTGTGATTTAGCACTAAATGACGGAGCGTTATCATTTATGTCAAGAATATTCACTTCTATACGGTACAGTTTAAGGGGATTATTAATCACAGCCTCCACGTTTATTGTACATTTAGCAGCTTTGGCGCAGAGCTCCTCTCTGTCGATCCTCTCGCTGACATAAAGAAAGCCCGATTTCAGATTTACATCGAAATACCTTTTCTTTGATCCAGCAACGATCTGAAACAAACGCACTCCCAAATCCTGCACACTTAGATTCAGATCCTTGGCGATATTTCCCACAGAAGTCCCCAGGTTTACCTCCTCGGACACAGAATAGGAAAGCTGCCCAGTGACGGCTCCCCATTTACACTCCAAGACGAAAAACATCAAATAAATCCAAATCAAAGTCGTCCTTCTCGGTACATGCATAATTCCGCACAACAGAGATAAAGCATACAATCCGTAAATGAAATGGTCCGTCACAAAATGCGAGGAAAACTCTTTAAAATCGACAGAATCTAACACAATACATGTGTGATATCCACCCCATGTCCAACAGAGTCCTTCTAACAAAGCACAGAGCTAAATGTGATCCTTTTAACGTGGGAGGATCCGGTGCTTCAGAGACCTGCACAGAATGTTACGGTCTAGACTGTCTCCTACTGGACATTTTAAAGAACTACAAGTCACTACGGCATATTATCCACTGTGTTTTGCCGATGAAATTATCTCATGAAATATCACACTAGTTCTCTGTGAAAGAAAAAAAAAAAAAACCCAAAAAGCTTGGGTTCACATTTTCTGTGATTTCAGAGCCGACTGTCACAGCACATGAACACAACTTTGCTTTTTTCAGCACCATGGAGAGAGAAGAACTGCAGACAATGCTCTTCTATACAGTTTTGTATTCCATATCAATATATCTATTATCAGTGGTGGACTAGGACAGAAAAAAAAATCCCTGGCATTTTCTGTCCAGGCCATCCCCCTATTTTATCAGTGACATGTAGAAGTTGTAAGTCAGTAATGCTCAACATGTGGCTTTTTGTGTCTTAATTTTAATAATAATTTCCCCAGAAAACCTTAAAAGGTGGATTTTGCAAATTCCTTTGTTCCATTTTTGGCCCTTTTCAAAAAGTTCTGACACTTTTTTCAGATTTTAGCTTTCTTTTGCAAATAAATGCCCTTTTTTTTCCTATTTTAAATGTATTTATTTATTTGTACATTGATTTTGACACTTTTATCCAATTTTTGTCCTTTCTTGATTTTTTTTTGGCCAATTTTTATACAAAAAAGATCACTTTTACCCAGTAAATACCACATGTTTCCTTTTTTCTCCACATTTTTCCCCTTTTTGACAATTGTTTGCCACATTATGCTCATTAAAGCGACCCTTTGCCATTACATACCACCTAGTTCCTCTTTATTTGGCTATTTTTTGGTCATTTTTGACTGCTTTTGTCCCGTTTCAGTCACTTTTCACTCTTTTCTTGCCACGTTTTGCCACTTTTGGACCATTTTTGGCCACCTGTTACCATGTCTGCCTCCACTCGCTCGTCAAAATACAAACAAACAAAAACCACTTTAGGTCAACGTGCCGCACTGAGTCGGTTCCCCGTATACCAGATGGCCAGTCCATCCCTGCCTGTTATATAAAAACATGTACGCACTCAGTCAAGATGAATGACATAAATAGAAAATTAATGCATGAAAAAAATAACAACTTATAGAAGCACCTGTAGTTAAAGTGAAATTAAATACGGTTTGGAAACATCTATTGAAGCAGCATAATCAAATACTATAGTAAATATTGTACTCTTTCAAAAAAAAAAAAAACCCTAATGAATCCTTGAATCTCAATAGGAGAGCAAAACTGTAAACTATGCACACAAAGATGAGATACATACCTTAAAAAAACAATGTAATTAAATGCAAAACTTTTACCACCTACACGATTAAATACATAATCATCTATATTTTTGTTTAAGACCTTACTACATTAATAGAAATGACAAATTAATGGAACTTGATTCATGGAAAAATGTAAGTATCAATGCCAATGTGTAGTGTTTACTTCGTCCTACTTACTACATCACATCTGCTTTTAATCCATATATTTTTCTTTCTGGATTACTAGGCAGGGCCTTTTCTTTCAACTTGAATTCATCAACTGAAATCCAACCTATTATACATATTCTAAGAGAAATAAGAGTTCCAGGAAAAACACACAAATGCTCAAGTAGTACATGCAACGTTGGAAAGAAAAGCATGTGGACACAAAACTAAGGTCATTCTCTGCACCAGAGTTCTAGATTTGTTTGACCATTAAAAGTCTTAAAATTCCTTTGAAAAATATAAAATAAAAATAGATGTGTATAATTTGTGTATTTTATTGTGTTTTTAAGTTTCTTATTTTCTCCATGTTAGTTTACAAAAGAGCAATATACCATCATTAGACAACAAATCAGAGCCGTTTTTGGAAACGTAACAAAAAACACAAAAATGTGTTATTTTTCATTACGTATAATACAACCATGTTAAAATCATCTTACCTTCTCTTTGTTGGGTAAAGTCTGAGTGCTGGTAAAAGTGTCTCCTCCGTTTATACTGATCAGTTCTGCATCTACAGGTGGAAACGGGGCGGGGAAAACCACTACGTCACTCTTCAGTGTGTCTGAGCTGAAACACACGTCGTACTGCTGAGTGGACTTGGAGTAAGACCAGCTCCCGTCCGGGTGGGTGGTGATCATTGGGGCGCTGTACCTGCTGAAAGAGCCGTCTGTCCTGTGGCATTTGACAGCTATTAAACTGATGAGGCTCAGCAGGAAGATGAGCGACACCGACACAATGGCGATCAGCAGGTACAGGTTGAGGTCAGAGAAGCTGTCCTCCTTTATGGGAACATGTCTGAACTGAGTCTGGATGTCAGCGGAGCTTTCAACCACCACCACATCAATGGACACAGTAGCTGAGAGGGAGGGCTCTCCGTTATCAGAGACCAGCACCACCAAGGGGTGACTCTTCAGGTCGTTGTCACTCATCCTCCTCTTAGTCCTGATCTCCCCGCTGCTGGTTCCGATCCTGAACAGGTTGTTTCCTTTGGGCTCAGACAGGTGATAAGAAAGCAGCGCGTTGTATCCAGAGTCTGCGTCTACAGCCCTGATCTTTGCCACAAAGTATCCTGCTTCAGCAGAATATGGGATGCTCTCACTGTTAACGGAGCCGTGCTCAGAATAAGGAGCCAGAACTGCAGGACTGTTGTCATTCTCATCCAGAATAAACACATTTACAGTCACGTTGCTGCTGAGCGGAGGAACACCAGAGTCTGAGGCCTGAACTTTGAACTGAAACGTCTTCAGCTCCTCAAAGTTAAAGGACTGCAGGCTGACGATGTCTCCACTCTCTGAGTTTATATTTAAAACTGATGTAATGGGAATATTTTTGGTTGAACTGTCTAATAAATTGTAAGTCAGCTTTGCATTATAATCTAAATCAGGGTCAATTGCACTTATTGTACAAATCACTGAGCCAGTTGGACTGTTTTCTTTGACATAAACATTTAACACAGGCTCCATAAACTGAGGTGCGTTATCGTTAACATCTGAAACCTGTACAGTAATGACTCTCATACTGGACAGAGGGGGATTCCCTTCATCTGTGGCTGTAATGGTGACATTATAAAGAGAAATATTCTCTCTATCCAAAGGTCCATCCACCACTAATGAATAATCATTTTTATAATTAGATTTTAATTTAAAGGGAACAGATCCAACCACTTTACAGTGAGTTACACCATTATTCCCTCCATCTTTATCAGAAACTGTCACTAAAGCAACAATAGTTCCCACCTCTGCGTCTTCTTTAACAGGCGTCATTAGTGACGTCACTGATATGTCTGGCTTATTGTCGTTCACATCAATTATTTCAATCAGTAGTTTAGCATGTGCACTACGGGGTACAGGACCCTGATCCATAGCCTGAACTCTGACGTCATAAGCAGGCGTTTCTTCATAATCTAACTGTCCTCGTACAGTAATCTCTCCTGTTTCTGGATTCAGATAGAAAATATGGGAAACATCTGCGTTGCCTCGCTTCATAAAAGAATACACTATTTTACTGTTTATTCCTTCATCTAAATCAGTAGCATTTAATTTAATCACCGCTGTTCCTTTTGGAACATCTTCTCTGACACTCGTTTTATAAAGTGTTTTACTAAAAACTGGCGCATTATCATTCGTATCTAATAGATTAATTCTGATTTGCAGTGTTCCTGATCGAACAGGCTTTCCTCCATCAACAGCGGTCAGAATGAGCTTAATAAAAGGTTGCTTTTCTCGATCTAACGCTTTGTCGAGCACGAGCTCCGCTGACATCCCGTGGTCTCCTCCACCCTGCACGTCAAGTGAGAAGTGCGCGTTTTGACTGAGCTTGTAGCCTTTTATCGTGTTCATGCCTATGTCTGCGTCCTCCGCTATGGGGAGAGGATAGCGCTCTCCCGGCGACATGGATTCAGAGATATTTAAAGAATAAGACTGCTCAATAAATACAGGCGAATTATCATTTACATCCAGCACGCTTATTTCAATGCGGTGAACAGACAGCGGGTTGCTTAAAACAGCCTGTGCGCGGAGGAAGCACTGAGGAGACTGCGGACAAAGCTCCTCTCGGTCTATTCTGTCATTGACAAAGAAAAGCCCCGTCCTTAAATCCACGTTAACATACTGCTTACTGTAGCTGGAAATAATTCTTAGGTCCCTGCTTTCCAGCTCATGTAGATTCAAACCCAGGTCTTTTGCAATGTTCCCCACCGCGGTGCCTTTGTGTACCTCCTCAGAGATGGAGTAGGATATTTGCGCAGCAGAACGCTGACACAGACAAAGCAGCGCTGCCACAGAAACCCACAGGTTTTCCACCGAGCCCATCGTGGAAAAGGTCACACACAAAAAAAAAATCCAACAATTCCAAACTATTCCTCTTACAAAGTCCTATATCCGTTATGAACAAATACATCCAGCATCTGAAGCGGTCCTCTTCGATTCAATACAACGCCTCTAAGGAGGAGCAGTCTATGACGCGTTGCCTTTTTGCATTTAAGGAGGTGTCTTTAAATCCCCCATAATAAATACATTTATTCACGGTCTCTAGCGTCGCCGTGTGGTGAATTATTATCATGTCCGTAGTGTCAGTGTAACAATAAGCTATAAGATATCGAATTCAGGCACGAATTTCCCCAAATAAAACACTGATTGTCCATTTTGCTTTTTTCAATGCCGTATTTAAAAAAATAAAAATAAATAAAGAGCAAGCTTGTACTAATTACAATACACACTATTCCCTGTCCAACTATAGTGTAATGAACTCTGACTAAACTCAAACTTGATTCACTCAATTTATAGACAAAAAACAGCAACTAATTAATCTGTAAAATACATAAAATGAATAAATAAATAAATACATAAATAACTTTCCATTGAGCATCTGAAAAAGCAACAATACCAAATGAATCAAAATATTTGTCGGTGTGAAGTTTGTCCTTAAAGTAAAAGAGAAAAAAAAAAAAACCCTGACTTTATCTTCAAGAAAATAAAATATGTATTATTATTATTATTATTATTATTATTATTATTATTATTATTATTATTATTATTATTATTATTATTATATTTTATTCAAATGTTCTAGTTTTAATGCAATAAAAGAAGTAGAGCTAGGCAATATATCGAGATTCAATATATGTCAAGTTTTTTTTATTTTGGTGATATAGAATATTACATTATTTTATATCTAATTTTTTCATTAAAATACTCATTTTAGGAGTAGCTGTTTTCACTACTTTTCAGAACGACATGAAAAGCACAGTTAGATGGATTGCTGACTGTGCCCTCACCCAGACGTTCCGCTCAACAAGCCACACTACAGAACTCACTCACACATGCTGTCCCTTAGAGGAGAAAAAGCCAAAGTGTCACATATTGTGCAGCTGTTTGTTATTAAATGTGCCTGTGTGGCATTTTGCATCAGCAAATTTAAGTCAGTTAATTGTTTTTTCCGGTCTGACGTTATTTTAATTGAAAATATCCAGATTTATTTTGTACATTGTCATGTTGAGGAAAAAATATTGAGATATTAGTTTTGGTCCATATTGCCCAACCCTAAGAAGTCAAATAAATCAAAACACTGTTAGAAAAAAATCAATAGAAAATGGGTGTTTTTCCCTAATGGTTTAAAAATCTTTATTCTTAATAAGGAAGTTTAATGTTACCTTCAAAACTTAAGGTCGAATTAATAAAACACAAATACTACTATGAGGATACTACAGTATATCTACATTGGATAAAACCATTTTATACCATATATCATGTTTGTGATAGATTGAAGCACCAAGTGATCTTTGAGTCAATGTTAAAAGAAAACGCATTCATTGAAAAGATGGCTTTAAAAATGTGGTAAATGAAACAGCCCTACGCCCTAGCTTTTTTTGTTAGATTATGTAAACTCAGTGTGACAGGTGTTAGGTAGGTGCACTAATTAAGAACACTACAAATAGTGACCTGCAGCAGGAACACAGGTATTCCAGCTACTGGGTTGTGGAATGTGGCAGGTGCTCTAATCAAGACTGCTGCAAATGGTGACCTGTAGGAAGAACACAGGTTGTTCAGCCATTGGTATGAGGACAGTGGAATAGGGCAGGTGCACACCTTATTCCACATGAGCATGCAGAAGGTGCAGGAAAAGCTGGTAGGAAATTCTGTTTGGTGTGTGTATGGTATGTTGTGTTGGTGTCCAGCACATGGCATCTACATCTTTATCATTTCAGATGTGCTTCCCTGCTTGTTCTCTGTTTGAGTGGAATACAGCTGGTTGTTGGTAGACTACCAAGGGACCAGGTATTTTAAAGTTTGTTTGTAGTTCATCTTTGATATGTTTTAATGTTTTTTATGGTTATTAATGTTTTCTTTGCAGAGCATCGATGTCCATACGCTGCTCTTGCTGAGAATAATTTGTTTGTTTTGTTTTTTAGTTAGGCTTTGTTTCCTTTGTTCTAGTCCGCCCTGACACGTGAGCCGGTCAGGGGCAAATAGCTGGGTTTTGCCCGTGGGGCGGGCTAGTTCCTATTTTTTTCTTCTCTTTATTCATTTTTTGTTTTGCATTTTATTTGAACTTGTGCTCCCCACTTGTCACCAATACCCGGTAAGCTCTCAGTCAGGCATTCAGGTGGGGCCTTAAGGGTGTAAGTGTGTTGTGCATATTCACGTGTGTAAACTCTTTGAGAGGAATATTTGAATTGCAGTGTGTAATTGTTGTGAAACCATATCCCCCCCCAATCCTGTTACCATAATTGAGAGTTGAACTGGGAGTCTGGTATGGTGAGGCTTATTAATCTTTATGAACTGGTTTTAATAATAAAGATTCTATCTCCCTACCTATTTGACTGCTTCTTTTGTATTGCTAAATCCTTAAGTGGGTGTAACATCAGTAACAACAACTCAAACACAAGATGATGTGCAGTTACAAACTTTGCCCCAACGACTTTGCGTAAAACGTATATGAAAAAAATAATATTTCAACATCTCATGTAAAAAAAAAAGCCTATCCTGTATGTAAGTATACAATACTGCATCCTGTCTTAAACAAGACAAGACCAAAAAGACTCTAAATCACAATCAATGATAATGCTACCAATGCACGACCACATACCAAGATTTGTCACTTTTCTGATTCATAGAGAGGCTTCATCTGAACAAAGAAGTGATGAAACTTATTGAAATATGTCAACCATGCAGAAAACATTACAGCTTTTGAAAAATCCATAATAAAAAAAAGTCTGCATTTTGTTTTTTTAAACACAGTTGCAATTAAAGGATCCTACCTTCTCTTTGTTGGGTAAAGTCTGAGTGCTGGTAAAAGTGTCTCCTCCGTTTATACTGATCAGTTCTGCATCTACAGGTGGAAACGGGGCGGGGAAAACCACTACGTCACTCTTCAGTGTGTCTGAGCTGAAACACACGTCGTACTGCTGAGTGGACTTGGAGTAAGACCAGCTCCCGTCCGGGTGGGTGGTGATCATTGGGGCGCTGTACCTGCTGAAAGAGCCGTCTGTCCTGTGGCATTTGACAGCTATTAAACTGATGAGGCTCAGCAGGAAGATGAGCGACACCGACACAATGGTGATCAGCAGGTACAGGTTGAGGTCAGAGAAGCTGTCCTCCTTTATGGGAACATGTCTGAACTGAGTCTGGATGTCAGCGGAGCTTTCAACCACCACCACATCAATGGACACAGTAGCTGAGAGGGAGGGCTCTCCGTTATCAGAGACCAGCACCACCAAGGGGTGACTCTTCAGGTCGTTGTCACTCATCCTCCTCTTAGTCCTGATCTCCCCGCTGCTGGTTCCGATCCTGAACAGGTTGTTTCCTTTGGGCTCAGACAGGTGATAAGAAAGCAGCGCGTTGTATCCAGAGTCTGCGTCTACAGCCCTGATCTTTGCCACAAAGTATCCTGCTTCAGCAGAATATGGGATGCTCTCACTGTTAACGGAGCCGTGCTCAGAATAAGGAGCCAGAACTGCAGGACTGTTGTCATTCTCATCCAGAATAAACACATTTACAGTCACGTTGCTGCTGAGCGGAGGAACACCAGAGTCTGTGGCCTGAACTTTGAACTGAAACGTCTTCAGCTCCTCAAAGTTAAAGGACTGCAGGCTGACGATGTCTCCACTCTCTGAGTTTATATTCACAAAAGATGAAATCTGAATTCCTTTAAAGTTATTATCCATCAGTGAATATGTCAGTTTTGCATTGTCACCTGTATCTGCGTCTTGTGCTGTCGTCCTTGCTATAATTTCTCCTACCTTGCTATTTTCCTTTACATAAGCATTTACAATAGTATCTGAGAAACTGGGTGCATTATCATTCATATCAGAAATAAGCACAGTGACTGAAGCAGAGCTAGATAAAGGTGGGCTCCCTTCATCTGCAGCAGTAATAATTACATTATACTGTGACGCAGTCTCTCTATCTAAAGGAGTGTCTACTACTAAAGAATAATAATTTTTATAGTTTGACATTAGTTTAAAAGGAACTGAATTTATTATTCTACACGTCGTTTGGCCATTTTTACCTCCGTCTTTGTCTGTTACAGTGACCAGCGCTACAGCTGTTCCTATCTCAGCATTTTCCTTTACTGGACTCATCAGTGATGTTACAGAAATCTCAGGCGCATTATCGTTTACATCAATAACCTCTACTAACACTTTGGAGTAACCACTGCGGGGGGGAGTTCCTTGGTCACTGGCCTGCACTCGTAATTCATAAGCGTTATTTTCCTCAAAATCTAACGGCTCTTTAACTATAATTTCACCATTCTCAGGACTAATAATAAATTTATCTACAGAGTTCAGGTTTCCTCGTCCCATTAAGGCATATTTTATTTCTGAATGCAGTCCTTCGTCTGGATCTGTTGCATTTAATGTTAATATTGCTGTACCAACTGCTGCATTTTCTCTGACGCGCACTTTATAAAGGGCTTTACTGAAAGAAGGTGCGTTGTCGTTGGAGTCTATTACATTGACAATTATCTGCATCGTGCCCGACTTTGCAGGTTTCCCTCCGTCTACAGCGGTTAGTGTGAGTTTAATGATGGATTGCTTTTCTCTATCTAAGGCTTTATTCAGCACTAACTCTGCAGACACGTGATCTCCGCCGCTGCTCACATCCACAGTGAAATGCTCGTTTGGATTGAGTGTGTATGTTTTCACTGAATTGCTGCCTGTGTCTGCGTCCTGAGCTGACGGGAGTGGATACCTCTCCCCTGCTGAGGAAGACTCGGATATGTTAAAAACGTGGATTTGTTCGAAGAACGTCGGAGCATTATCATTAATGTCAATGACGTTGACTTCAATGCGATGTATATTAATAGGATTCTTCAGCAGTCCTTCAATGTTTAAGGTACATTTGGGCAGATTAGGACAAAGCTCTTCACGGTCAATCCTCTCGTTCACACGCAAAGCTCCCGTTTTTAAATTAGCCTGAAAATATGTCTTACTGTATCCTGACACGATCTGAAATCCTCGCTCTTGCAGTTGATGTGAGTTGATTTGTAAATCCTTGGTTAAATCCCCAACCACCGTGCCTTTGTCCACCTCCTCCGGTACGGTGTAAGAAATCTGAGCCACACACCGGCTCCATAAACAAAGAATAATGGCGCACCGCATCATCCATCCAGCCTGTGTGAAAAGCCGCCGCCTGATTCTCATAATGAATCCAGGAAAAAAATTGAAGGAGAATTTCTGAACAAAATCCACAAACCATAAGAAGTCACCACCAGCTCTTCTCACACACGGACCATCCTGACAAACCCACACACCCGAAGAAAGACTCGAAACGCCTCCGATCTCTCCAACAAAGGAGGAGTTTTGGATTAAAAGCGCATGATAAATATTTCACGGTCTCGAGCGACCTCTAGTGTTCACAGCACAAACCTTATTTCACTTTCATCAGCAAAAGAAAATCCACCCTTTTTCTTGTGCAAACACAACAAAATGTAACAAATTAAAAGGCATTCCATTTATCACACTTGAACAACTTTTTCTTTTTTTGTTTTTATTTAAAAAAAAATATTTAGGAAGGTTTTATTTTGAAATTGATATTGGGGGTAAGTTAATGTCCTAGTTAATATATTTTTTTTCCAAACTAATAAGCAAACATAATTGTCATTTGAAAAATCTGATCTAACTTCAGAATTTTATATATATTTTTAGGTCTGACATTGGTTGCAATCAGTGAATTTTATTACAGTCAGTGCATGCACACCCAATTTACGTTGTTTCATATTTGCTTTTAATTCTGTTCATGGATATCTATATCAAGCTTATATTAAATATCCAAATTATAAAAAAACAAAAAAAAAAAAACAAACAAACACCCAGTTTATTAAATGAACGAGAATCCATTTATCAATCATCTGCAGAGTCGGATGACTAACATTAATTGGATTATAGGGTGTGGTAACGCAGTTTCAGCACCCTGGAGAGCTCTTTGAACGTCAAATCTGATTTAAAATTGAACACAATATTTATGAATCATAAATGCAAATAATTCCAACAGTCAAAGAGGACCAGATACCCTCCTTGCAAAATGTGTGCATTATACAAATAATAATAATCAAGCATGTTTTTCTATGGACCCTATAACAGCGGGGAAACAGTTTTGCTCTGTTACAATATATGCAAACTAAGCGACAACAACTAAAACACAAGATGATTAGCAGTAGTCTGCACTTTTCCTGAACTACTTTGTGTAAAACATATATGAAAAAAAATAATGTTCCAACATCTAATATAAATGAATGCCTGCCCTGTATTTAAGCTACTGCATCCTGTCTTAAAAAAGAGGTTGGGCCACCAATAAGACTCTAACCCACGATCAATGAAGTGTGGGATAGTAATGCTACCAATGCACAGTCATTTGTCACTTTTTCCTATTCAGAGAGAGGCTTCATCTGAACAGTGAGGTGATGAAACTTATTGAAACATGTCAACCATGCAAAAAACATGACAGCTTTTGGAAAATCAATTTTAAAAAAAGTCTGCAATTTGTTTTTAGAAACACAAAGTTATAAATATCCTACCTTCTCTTTGTTGGGTAAAGTCTGAGTGCTGGTAAAAGTGTCTCCTCCGTTTATACTGATCAGTTCTGCATCTACAGGTGGAAACGGGGCGGGGAAAACCACTACGTCACTCTTCAGTGTGTCTGAGCTGAAACACACGTCGTACTGCTGAGTGGACTTGGAGTAAGACCAGCTCCCGTCCGGGTGGGTGGTGATCATTGGGGCGCTGTACCTGCTGAAAGAGCCGTCTGTCCTGTGGCATTTGACAGCTATTAAACTGATGAGGCTCAGCAGGAAGATGAGCGACACCGACACAATGGCGATCAGCAGGTACAGGTTGAGGTCAGAGAAGCTGTCCTCCTTTATGGGAACATGTCTGAACTGAGTCTGGATGTCAGCGGAGCTTTCAACCACCACCACATCAATGGACACAGTAGCTGAGAGGGAGGGCTCTCCGTTATCAGAGACCAGCACCACCAAGGGGTGACTCTTCAGGTCGTTGTCACTCATCCTCCTCTTAGTCCTGATCTCCCCGCTGCTGGTTCCGATCCTGAACAGGTTGTTTCCTTTGGGCTCAGACAGGTGATAAGAAAGCAGCGCGTTGTATCCAGAGTCTGCGTCTACAGCCCTGATCTTTGCCACAAAGTATCCTGCTTCAGCAGAATATGGGATGTTCTCACTGTTAACGGAGCCGTGCTCAGAATAAGGAGCCAGAACTGCAGGACTGTTGTCATTCTCATCCAGAATAAACACATTTACAGTCACGTTGCGGCTGAGCGGAGGAACACCAGAGTCTGTGGCCTGAACTTTGAACTGAAACGTCTTCAGCTCCTCAAAGTTAAAGGACTGCAGGCTGATGATGTCTCCACTCTCTGAGTTTATATTTATCATGGTAGGGAGGGGCACTGACTTACTGCTAATGTCTAAAAGCGAATAGCTCACATGACCATTGTTGTCGACATCAATATCGACAGCAGTTACAGTTTTAATGATTTCTCCTACTTTGCTGTTCTCCTCCACATAAATGTTAATTAATGATTCGGAAAAATATGGTGCATTGTCATTAACATCTGACAGATACACAGTAATAAAACTTGTGCTGGAAAGTGGAGGAATTCCTTCATCAGTGGATGTTATTGTGACATTGTAGGCAGTGGTCATCTCCCTGTCTAGCGGCCCGTTTACAACTAAAGAGTAATAATTTTTGTAATTCGTTTCCAATTGAAATGGAACTGTATTTATTATCTGACATTTAACCTCTCCATTTTTGCCGCTATCCTTGTCTAGGAGTGAGACCAAAGCGATAGCAGTGCCCACCTCAGCGTCCTCATTCACTGTGTTTAGAATAGACGTCACTGTAATCTCAGGCGCATTATCGTTTACATCGATCACCTCCACCAGCACCTTGCTGTGGGCTGACATGGGCGGTTGGCCTTTGTCTCTCGCCTCAGCTCGGATTTCGAAAGCCCTTCTCTCCTCGTAGTCAATTTTACCTTTGACTGAAATGATGCCCAAATCCGGATCAATATTAAAAGTATTCAAAATATGATCTTGATCTTTACTGCGGAGAGAATAAATAATTTCACTGTTTGTTCCCTCGTCCGCATCCGTAGCGTTTAAGGTGAATATTACAGTGCCAATTGGGGCATTTTCCAATATTCCCACTTTGTAAAGCGTACTACTAAATACTGGCGCATTATCATTATTATCAAGTATGTTTATTACAATTTCAGACGTGCCATATTTAGGTGGAGATCCTCCGTCTACTGCAGTCAACAAAAGAAGCACATTGGGCTGTTTTTCGCGGTCTAATGCTTTCTGCAGGACTAACTCTGGAGATGGACTGCTTCCTCTTTTATTAGTAGACAGGGTGAAATATTCATTTGGACCGAGCTTATATGTACTAACCCCATTTTCACCCACATCTGCATCACTTGCCTCAGATAGCGCAAATCTAAAACCGGGGAGCGTGTTTTCAGCTATATCTAATGTCTGAGTCTTGGTGTTAAACGCGGGTGAGTGATCGTTCACGTCTTTGATCTCTATCTCCACACGGTAAAGCTTTAACGGGCTGTTCACAACAGCCTCCACACTTGTAGTGCATTTATGTTCATCCGCACAAAGCTCCTCTCTGTCAATCCTCTCATTAACATACAGAAATCCAGTCTTTAGGTTTACCTCGAAGTATTTCTTTTTAGATGCCACAATCTGAAACATACGGGGTTCTAAATCTTGGACACGTAGGTTTAAATCTTTGGCGATATTCCCGACATTTGTCCCAGGATTTACCTCCTCTGAAACGGAGTAAGAAAGCTGCAGGGCCGATGCTGTTTCCCAGGAACAATCCGACAGCACAAACACAAGCAGCACGGCAAAAGACGTCCTGCTCTTTGATGGCGACATTATTCCACAGAAAAGTGAAGGGGAAAAAAAATGTATCCACGGACAGTTTTACTCCATGAGACGAGAAGTGATAAATACAGATATTTCCTTTGGTAGTAATAGACTAGCGGTTCATCGTGCCGCTCCTTTCTTTTCTCTGTGTCTCTTTGTGGAAAAAAACCTTTCCTGATACCTTTTTATCCGTCCTGGAGGAGGGGAAACGTTTCAGTTTCACGGTCTAGAGCGCCATTGTGTGGATTATTTGGGAACTGCACAAGCACGCCTCAACTTACACAAGAGCTCAAATTAATTAAATACAGAAAAATAATCAAATGCAAGCAAAAAAATTACCCAAAACTACACTAAAGTAAATAAACAGTACATATTGCGCAATTCTCACAATTCTGTCACGGAAAAGCACAAGATTTAAGCAACATACTGTAAGTCTACAGTATTTAAAAATGATGGAAGCCAATTTCATGATAAAAAAAACTCAAATTAAGATGAGCACTATAATTCTGTTAGTGGTGCATTCTACCTTGTGTACTGTACATTAGAATTAGTTCCAGCTTACGAATCCCGGTGTGTTATCACTCGTTTTTTTTTCCATCATTATGTTCTATTGTTTTTCCAAAGTATTCTGAGCAAAATGTTGTAGTCAGACATAGGGGGTACTTGGATTAAAGAAATGAGTGAGAGGGGGTACATGAGCAAAAAAAAGTGATTTAAACAACCAATATTATTTAAACAGTAGCCAAAACAATATTTACATTTTTCCCATAAAAAAACAATATCTAAAAAACTCAAAGGCATGATTATTGCATGTCATTTAGACAAATAAAGGACACTATATATGAGGTTAAATACCATGGACAAGAGAGCTGGGCTGACGATATGGACCAAAACATATCTCGATATTTTTTTTCTCAAAATGACACCATAAAATATAAATCTTAATAACATGAATTAAAATGAAGTCTGACCAGAAAAACAATTCTGGGTTAAATTTGCTGATACAAAATGCCACACAGCACATTTATTGACAAAACAGCTGCACAAAATGTGCCACTTTGGGATTTATCTCCTATAAGGGACAGCATGTGTGAATGAGTTTTTTAGTGTTGTTTAGGGGAAGGACTGGGTTAAGACACACTCAGCAATCCATCTAACAGCGCTTTCAATTTTTATTTAAACAGAAAAATTACAAAAATAAAAATGTATATATATTGATAAAGGTGATATTGTAAGTTTAAAAATCGCCAAAATAGAAAAGTCGATATATCTTGAATCTTAATATATCGCCCAGCAGTGATGGACAGTGCCACAGGTAAAATTCAAGAACAGGGGAGCAACAAGTGCACAAGATTCAACCTTATAACACTCACAAATATTGCTAGATTGTGATTGTATATAAATATTGAGCAGCAGATTTAACCAACACATTGAACAAGTTCAAAAGCTATCAAATAGAAGGATCAAAACCAGAGGAAGCAGTGACGCTGAATCATCTTACCTTCTCTTTGTTGGGTAAAGTCTGAGTGCTGTTAAAAGTGTCTCCTCCGTTTATACTGATCAGTTCTGCATCTACAGGTGGAAACGGGGCGGGGAAAACCACTACGTCACTCTTCAGTGTGTCTGAGCTGAAACACACGTCGTACTGCTGAGTGGACTTGGAGTAAGACCAGCTCCCGTCCGGGTGGGTGGTGATCATTGGGGCGCTGTACCTGCTGAAAGAGCCGTCTGTCCTGTGGCATTTGACAGCTATTAAACTGATGAGGCTCAGCAGGAAGATGAGCGACACCGACACAATGGCGATCAGCAGGTACAGGTTGAGGTCAGAGAAGCTGTCCTCCTTTATGGGAACATGTCTGAACTGAGTCTGGATGTCAGCGGAGCTTTCAACCACCACCACATCAATGGACACAGTAGCTGAGAGGGAGGGCTCTCCGTTATCAGAGACCAGCACCACCAAGGGGTGACTCTTCAGGTCGTTGTCACTCATCCTCCTCTTAGTCCTGATCTCCCCGCTGCTGGTTCCGATCCTGAACAGGTTGTTTCCTTTGGGCTCAGACAGGTGATAAGAAAGCAGCGCATTGTATCCAGAGTCTGCGTCTACAGCCCTGATCTTTGCCACAAAGTATCCTGCTTCAGCAGAATATGGGATGCTCTCACTGTTAACGGAGCCGTGCTCAGAATAAGGAGCCAGAACTGCAGGACTGTTGTCATTCTCATCCAGAATAAACACATTTACAGTCACGTTGCTGCTGAGCGGAGGAACACCAGAGTCTGTGGCCTGAACTTTGAACTGAAACGTCTTCAGCTCCTCAAAGTTAAAGGACTGCAGGCTGACGATGTCTCCACTCTCTGAGTTTATGTTTATCATGGTAGATAACGGTAATAAATTGTGGTTGCTTTCAATAATTGAATAGCTAACTTGGGCATTTTGCTCAATATCTGCATCAACTGCAGAAACCCTTTTGAGTACAGCTCCCACTGGACTGTTTTCTTTTAAGTAAACACTGATTAAAGCATCTGAAAATTCAGGATAGTTATCATTAACATCAGAAATATAAACGCCAATATCCTTCGTGCTAGTGAGAGCTGGGACTCCATCATCTGTAGCAATAATTGTCACATTCAAGTAAGAATTAGTCTCCCTGTCCAAAGGCTCCTGCGTGACTAAAGAGTAGTAATTTTTATAATTGGTTTCTAATTTAAATGGACTGCTGTTTTTAATGTTACAGTGAACTATTCCATTCTTTCCACCATCTCTGTCAAGGACTGACACAAGCGCAATGGCGGTGCCTATTTTAGCATCCTCCTTCACTGTATTACTGAGCATGGTTACGGTTATTTCAGGTGTATTGTCATTTAAATCCTCCACCTCTATCAGGACCTTACACTGTGCTGTCATGGGAGGATAGCCGTTATCACTGGCTTGCACCCTTACTTCAAAGGCTGAGTGCTCTTCAAAGTCAATGTTCCCTTTAACTGTCAGTAATCCTGTGTGCTCATCGATGTGAAATAAATTCAGAACGTGGTCCTGGTCTTTGCTGCTTAGTGAGTATGAAATCTCCCCGTTTGGACCTTCATCAGCATCATTAGCTGTTACTGTAATTACAGACGTACCCAGCTGCGCATTTTCACTGACGCTAGTTTTAAAAAGTGATTGCGTAAATATTGGTACATTGTCGTTAACATCTAAAACTCTAATTATTAACTGTGATGCTCCAGATTTAGGCGGTGTCCCTCCATCCACTGCAGTCAAAGTGAGCTTTATAACAGGCTGTTTCTCTCTGTCTAAAGGTTTCTGGAGGACTAACTCAGCAGACACGCTCTCGCCTTTGTGCACGGAAAGAGAGAAATATTCATTAGCACTCAGCCTGTATGTATTGATCCCGTTTTTTCCTACATCCGCGTCAAAAGCTGACAGGACGAGGAATTTGGTCCCCGGTAACGTGCTTTCCGCTATTTCAATGCTTTGTGAGTCCGCGCTGAATGTCGGAGAGTTGTCATTCACATCTAGAATATGTATTTCTACGCGATAAAGCTTCAGCGGAGCGTTTATGACGGCCTCTACGCTCAGGGTGCATTTGAGCGTCTTTGCGCACAGCTCCTCCCTGTCTATGCGGTCGTTAACAAAGAGAACACCCGTCTTAAGGTTCACCTCGAAATATTTCCTCTGCGTTCCGGTTACAATCTGAAACATGCGAGTCTCCAGCTCCTCCACTCCCAGGTTCAGATCTTTGGCTATATTTCCCACAGAAGTCCCTGGTTTCACCTCCTCCGATATGGAATATGAGAGCTGGGCGCACACCGGCTTCCAGTAACAATCCAACAGCAGAACGGCAACAAAAAACGCTGCAGTACTCCGAGTGAGAGAAGACATAATCCAGTCGAGAGAAAAAGACATAAAACAGGTTCAGTGATTTTGGAATGTGACCAAAGCGTTTCTTTCTGCTCATGTAACAACCCTAACATGGAGCACCTCCTCCTGTCTATCTCAGTGTATTCTCATTCCTTTGTGTGGAAGCGGAACGTCACAACGTCAGGGTTTTAATCTGGGATGGTTTAAAATGCACAACTACTCTCCGTTCTATTTGAAGGTCGACAGCGCCCTCTTATGGTATTTTAAAGACATAACTCATGAAGTAAGATTATGAAATCAACAATTCACTTGTCTCTAAAAGTTATTTGTGAATAATAAAATCAATTTCTCATACGTAGACTATTAAAAGTCAAATCTGATTTTAAGGTAAAATTCCTGTAAAAAGTTAAAAAAAAAAACAAAAAACAGTTATTCAATATGTTGACTGAATAAAAAAAAAGACGGAACGGTAACAATTGATCTGTAAAAAGAGAAATGAATGACCATGTTGGCTATTACAACAAAAAAATGGGTTTGTTTACTCCATGAATGCTCAACAAAAAATCAAACTAAAATTTTCAATTCCACCACACCTTTCTATAGAAAAAAGATGACAATTTCATCACAAAACAAATAAAGAGAAGCTATTATTAACATTAGTTTGATGAATGCAAACCTGAAATTGTGAGATAATGTCTTTTTTTAATAGAGCTATACTAAAACAACCTGTGTGAGCAGTTGCAAAAACCAAGCAAAGCAGCACCATGGCAGAGTAAAAAAGATGTAGCGGGAAATTATGCACAACGCTATAATTCCCATAAGCAACCGTAGACAGATTAGGAGACTTGACAACCCCTAATAAATATAGGGCCAAAGCATTGTTTCTCTTTGAATGGTAGATTGAATATTTGCCTTGTCTAAAAGCGTGAAAGGTTTATTTGGTGGCATGAAACCACACATTGCTCCATTGGGTGCTCAAATACAACTAATGCAATATGAAATGAATGCATACAAATACAAAAACAATCAATTTGAAAATGAAACATCCAATCATCAGATACTGTCACAATTTAGGATGAGCTAAATATAACATTTTAGAATTTTACGTCTAGTGTTATGATATTTAGTTTTTCATCTAATTCATAATATATTCTCTTTATTTTTAACTACACTTTCAGCACCATGGACAGCACATATTTACACAGCCCAAAGTTACACTCAAAAAAGCTATACAGGATAGCTCAAAACCAATCTTGAATAAAAATAACGAGTGTGTTAATTTTAAAAAAGCATCAATAAATGCAGTTATTTAGAACAAAATGCACTGGAGTTGCAATTAAAGGATCCTACCTTCTCTTTGTTGGGTAAAGTCTGAGTGCTGGTAAAAGTGTCTCCTCCGTTTATACTGATCAGTTCTGCATCTACAGATGGAAACGGGGCGGGGAAAACCACTACGTCACTCTTGAGTGTGTCTGAGCTGAAACACACATCGTACTGCTGAGTGGACTTGGAGTAAGACCAGCTCCCGTCCGGGTGGGTGGTGATCATTGGGGCGCTGTACCTGCTGAAAGAGCCGTCTGTCCTGTGGCATTTGACAGCTATTAAACTGATGAGGCTCAGCAGGAAGATGAGCGACACCGACACAATGCCGATCAGCAGGTACAGGTTGAGGTCAGAGAAGCTGTCCTCCTTTATGGGAACATGTCTGAACTGAGTCTGGATGTCAGCGGAGCTTTCAACCACCACCACATCAATGGACACAGTAGCTGAGAGGGAGGGCTCTCCGTTATCAGAGACCAGCACCACCAAGGGGTGACTCTTCAGGTCGTTGTCACTCATCCTCCTCTTAGTCCTGATCTCCCCGCTGCTGGTTCCGATCCTGAACAGGTTGTTTCCTTTGGGCTCAGACAGGTGATAAGAAAGCAGCGCGTTGTATCCAGAGTCTGCGTCTACAGCCCTGATCTTTGCCACAAAGTATCCTGCTTCAGCAGAATATGGGATGCTCTCACTGTTAACGGAGCCGTGCTCAGAATAAGGAGCCAGAACTGCAGGACTGTTGTCATTCTCATCCAGAATAAACACATTTACAGTCACGTTGCTGCTGAGCGGAGGAACACCAGAGTCTGTGGCCTGAACTTTGAACTGAAACGTCTTCAGCTCCTCAAAGTTAAAGGACTGCAGGCTGACGATGTCTCCACTCTCTGAGTTTATGTTTATCATGGTAGATAACGGTAATGAGTATATATTGCTTTTTAGAAAATAGTATCCAACCTGGCCATTTTCATTCATGTCAGCATCAAATGCTGACACTCTACCTAGAACTGCTCCCACTGGGCTGTTTTCGTTAACATACAGGTTTATAAGCGGCGGCGAGAAAAGCGGTGCATTATCATTGACATCAGAAATATGAACGATTATAATATTTGTGCTGCAAAGTGAGGGTTTGCCTCCATCACACGCTGTGATACTCACATTATAGCTTGCAGTCTCCTCTCTGTCTAATGGACCATTAACTATCAAAGAATAATAATTTTTGTAATTAGTTTCTAATTTGACCGGTGCGCCTTCATTTATCCTACAATGCACTTCACCGTTACTGCCACTGTCTGCATCCAACACTGACACGAGTGCAATCGCAGTCCCTACTTCAGCGTCCTCCTTCACTGTGTTCTGCAGAGAGGTCACCGTCACCTCAGGAGCGTTATCATTCAGGTCCACCACCTCCACTAACACCTTACAGTGAGCGGACATAGGAGGATGGCCTCTATCGCTGGCTTGTGCACGAATCTCAAACACGGGGTTTTCTTCAAAATCGACATGTCCCTCAACTGTCAAAGCGCCTGTGTTTGGGTCTAAGTGAAAAGTCTGCAGTATGTGATCCTGCTCTTTTGAATATAAAGTGTAAGTGATTTCCTGGTTCGCTCCTTCGTCTGCGTCTGTAGCGTTTAACATCAACAGAGTGGTGCCAATTGGCGCATTTTCAAACACTCGAGTTTTGTACAGTGATTTTTCAAACACAGGCGCGTTATCGTTAATGTCTAAAACATTAATAACAATGTTTGATGTCCCAGATTTGGGGGGGTTTCCGTCATCTACGGCCGTCAGAATAAGCTTGATGAGTGACTCCTTTTCTCTGTCCAAAGCTTTCTGCAACACTAATTCAGCACTAACGCTTTCACCTGATTTACTTATCGCGAGATTAAAATGTTCATTAGAGCTCAGCTTGTATGTGTTAATGCCATTTCCCCCCACGTCTGCATCATAGGCTTGCAACAATGGGAATTTTAGGCCAGGCAGCGTACTTTCAGCCACGTCTATACTCTGGGATTTATCAATAAAATACGGTGAATTATCATTAATATCTACAATGTCAATTTCGATACGGTAAAGCTTTAAAGGCTCGTTTATGACCGCCTCGATGTTCATAGTGCATTTCACAGCCTTCGCGCACAGCTCCTCCCTGTCTATCCTCTCGCTCACGTAAAAAGCCCCAGTCTTTGTGTTTACCTCGAAATATTTTCTCTTGGATCCAGCAACAATCCGAAACATCCGAGACTCCAAATCCTGCACGTTTAAGTGTAAATCCTTTGCTATGTTCCCCACAAATGTTCCTGGGTTCACCTCCTCTGAAACCGAGTATGAGAGCTGTCCTGACGCTTTATCCCAGCAGTAATCCAGTACAAGGAGCAGGAAAAATATCCAAACGAAGCACTTTCTGCTCGGTAAAAACATCACCATTTCCATAAGAATGCAGCTCAGATTCACATGAAACACTCAAACGGAATCCTTCCACAAGCAATGAGACTTAATAGATATATTCTTCCCTCTCAGACGATGCTACACGAGCAGCTGTCGCATTGTACTGGTGCTCTCTCTCTCTCTCTCTTTGTTATAAAGCTGTGCGTGATTTTTCCAGGGGCGTTGCACGTTACAGCATGACAACAAGTTATGGTCTCTACTGCCGCCTTGTGGCAGTTTCTGTTAGTCCAGTCTTGTATAAAAAAATAGTACTGCTATGTTGACTTCACATTACTTTACAATATTATCTAAATTGTATTCATATAAACGCCATTTTTCCTGAAAGTGTAGATATCAGCACCATGGAGAGCACCGCAACGTCAACGTTAGTCTCAACTCATTTCAGACAATAACAGTCCAGGACAAAAAGTGGAAAAAATAAATATATTACATTTTTAAGTCACTTGATAAGCTTTGATGTATTCTAATAAAGTGGTTCCCAAAATTTTCACAGCCCCGTACCCCTTCATATATTCACCCTAAAGCCATGTACCCCCTACCCCTGCATTAAAAAAACAAAAACAAACAAACAAAAAAGCTAGCAATGTAACGTCAAATACAATGTAGCACCATCATATTAAATGTGTCTCAGATTTTTACCAATTCTGTTGAGGTATTATAAATGCTACTACGACTACTACTACTACTACTACTACTACTACTACTACTACTACTAGGCAAGGCAAGGCAAGGCAAGGCAAATTTATTTGTATAGCGCATTTCATACACAAGGCGACTCAATGTGCTTTACATGATAAAACAATCATTTGTTTAAAATCAATAAGAACATTTAAAATCATCAGTAAAATCAATTCAAATCATCAACAAACACATGACATCAACAACAAGACCAAAAATCTCTCTCTCAACCACATGCAGTATAGAAAAAAAGTGCCTTTAACTTTGATTTAAAAATGTTCACATTAGATGCTGACTTCAGCTCTGCTGGCAGTTTGTTCCACAGCTTCTTTGCAGCATAATAACTAAACACAGCAACGCCATGTTTTACTGTGAGCTCTGGTCTCCACTATCTGACCTGTGTCCATAGATCTGAGAGACCTGAGGGGTATTCCATAAAGCGGGTTATGTTCATACTCTGAGTATGTTCAGGCTCAAATGAGGGAAACTCTGAGTATCCCATTCCTAAACGCGAGGTATGTTCTTCTCTGAGTCTGTTACCATGGAAACATTGTCCGTGAACTAAACCTGGTCGCTGGCAGGTTTTTACACACCGCAGACGTGCTCACGTCATTACTAATGTTGTGTTGCTTTACTTTTTTTTTTTTGTTTTTGTGCGAACGTAGTTTTCTTTAGAACATTGTGGATACAGATTATTTAGTGAAAGTCACTGAGAGGTTGATCTGCATTAAAACATCTACTGACGTCTGTAGTAAAGTTCTCTGAATACAAACCTGTGGATAATGTAAAGGGGGAGATGACAATTTAAATTAATCCACTTTTAAGGCTCGATTGTTGTTTTATATTGTTATGCAGTTAAATCTGTAGAACATGCGTATTTGAAGATATGATGGGGCAGTGAATTGTGACGCTGCGTTTGAAAGCGATGGTTCGCGTCTCGCTTCAGTGTTTTTTATGACATTTTTTAGGACATTGAGATGACTCTGGTGACAATATTACAATAAAAATGCCGCTGCCACGTATCAGACACATTTTATTCATATTATTTACCGTTCGTCACGTCACTGAAGCAATAAAGTGATGAAGTGACCAAAAAGTGACTAATTACGGGTGATTTAAGACACTATTGTCACTGAAGACTGAACGCACCTTTAGAACAGGCTCATATTCCTCAAACACCAGCTTATTTCACTCATTAGGGTGAATAAATCACTCTCTTCCGTTTGGTTGTCATGGCAGCTCGTGTCATCTTCGATCCATTGATGATGGCTTTTTATCGCGCGCGTGCACGTAAGTAACCCAAGGTTTACATACTTAGCCTTGACTAACCCACTTCATACCAGCTGTAATGGAATCCGATACCCAGAGTTTCCCATCGCAGGGTATGTTGACCCAGAGTTTATGGATAGACTCACAGTTTGTTAACCCTCCTTCATGGAATACCCCTCTGCTGGGTTCATACCTGACTAACATGTCACTGATGTATTCTGGACCAAACCCATTCACAGATTTATACATCAGCAGCAGAACTTTAAAGTTTATTCTGAGGCTGACTGGGAGCCAGTGTAAAGACTTTAAAACTGGTGTAATGTGCTCTGACCTCTTTGTTAAGACCCGAGCTGCAGCGTTCTGAACCAGCTGTAGATGTTTGATGCTCTTTTGGGGGAATCCTGTCAGAAGACCATTACAATAGTCCAGTCTGCTGGAGATAAAAGTATGGACCAGTTTCTCCTGATCTTTCTGAGTCATTAAACCTTTCACTCTGGAGATGTTCTTTAGGTGGTAGAAGGCTGTTATTGTGATAGATTTGATCTACTACTACTACTACTACTGCTACTACTACTACTACTACTACTACTACTACTACTACTACTACTACTACTACTACTAATAATAATAATAATAATAATAATAATAATAATAATAATAATAATAATAATAAAAATAATAATAATATCTGTAAGCACACAATACAAACTCTCATTCAGAATTATTAGGTTTATTTTAATAATTTTCCTACCGGCATTTTCAGTGAAAACAATCAAAACATTTTGGAAAAATAAATCTATCAAATATTTGTTGATTGAACATATAGCAGTAATACAACATATCGATCACCCTGAAACTGTGAAATACAACTCAATACAATGTTACAATGTTTGGCTGAATTTGAGACAGTCTGAGTATTTAATTGTTCTCCATTCAAAGTTTAGTCCTATAGTTTGTTTTCATGTTCGTCAAAGCTGAAAATTCACTATCACACAACTACATCATAGCAAAGGGCGTCTTTCACGTTTGGCTAGTGCAAAGCAAATATAGCTCTCATCAGATTTGCATGTTTTTAATTAGATTGTTTCTCTGTCAGTCTTAATGAAACCATTGTATGGCAATGCATGAAGACTCCTTGTCAATTCATATTCTAGTTTCCAATGTTGTCACCTTGTTTCGATTTTTATTAACATACCCATATATGGCAATTTAAGTACCCCTGGGGGTACCCGTACCCTACTTTGGGAACCTAGGGTCTACTAAGGTTATGTACAACGTTTAATATAAGATTGAAAGAGATCACGTCATACTACACAATGGTGGAAAATTATCTCTCAGGAAAACTGATGAGGATCATCTTTTTAAAAGAATAAGCTTGAAGTTGCATTAAAAACTGAATGGTTGCAACATCTAAAGGGGTTTGGAAAAATGTATATCTTATTGCAAAATTAGCAAGCACAGCATGTAGAGCAACAGCAAACTATGGACTCACCTTCTCTTTGTTGGGTAAAGTCTGAGTGCTGGTAAAAGTGTCTCCTCCGTTTATACTGATCAGTTCTGCATCTACAGGTGGAAACGGGGCGGGGAAAACCACTACGTCACTCTTCAGTGTGTCTGAGCTGAAACACACATCGTACTGCTGAGTGGACTTGGAGTAAGACCAGCTCCCGTCCGGGTGGGTGGTGATCATTGGGGCGCTGTACCTGCTGAAAGAGCCGTCTGTCCTGTGGCATTTGACAGCTATTAAACTGATGAGGCTCAGCAGGAAGATGAGCGACACCGACACAATGGCGATCAGCAGGTACAGGTTGAGGTCAGAGAAGCTGTCCTCCTTTATGGGAACATGTCTGAACTGAGTCTGGATGTCAGCGGAGCTTTCAACCACCACCACATCAATGGACACAGTAGCTGAGAGGGAGGGCTCTCCGTTATCAGAGACCAGCACCACCAAGGGGTGACTCTTCAGGTCGTTGTCACTCATCCTCCTCTTAGTCCTGATCTCCCCGCTGCTGGTTCCGATCCTGAACAGGTTGTTTCCTTTGGGCTCAGACAGGTGATAAGAAAGCAGCGCGTTGTATCCAGAGTCTGCGTCTACAGCCCTGATCTTTGCCACAAAGTATCCTGCTTCAGCAGAATATGGGATGCTCTCACTGTTAACGGAGCCGTGCTCAGAATAAGGAGCCAGAACTGCAGGACTGTTGTCATTCTCATCCAGAATAAACACATTTACAGTCACGTTGCTGCTGAGCGGAGGAACACCAGAGTCTGTGGCCTGAACTTTGAACTGAAACGTCTTCAGCTCCTCAAAGTTAAAGGACTGCAGGCTGATGATGTCTCCACTCTCTGAGTTTATATTTATCATGGTAGATAACGGTAATGAGTCTATAGGGCTTTTTAAAAGCGAGTAGCTCACCTGGCCATTATTTTCTACATCTGCATCGAGTGCTGTGAGTGTTTTTACCACAGCTCCTGTTGGGCTGTTTTCTTTTACATACACATTAATTAAAGACTCTGAGAATTTTGGCGGGTTATCATTGACGTCAGAGACCTGAACACGGACTACGCTGGTGCTGGACAGAGGTGGACTCCCTTCATCCATGGCCACTATAGTGATATTGTACTCTGACATTGACTCTCTATCCAGCGAAGCATCAACTACCAGCGAGTAATAATGCTTATAATTAGTATCTAGCTTAAAAGGAGACTTGTCAACAATGACAGCATTTACGGCTCCATTTCTTCCACCGTCTTTATCCAGCACGGAGACAAGAGCCACAGCTGTACCAGCTGCTGTGTCCTCTTTGACTGTGTGCAACAGGGTGGTCACCATGATCTCAGGAGCGTTATCATTTACATCTATCACTTCAATCAGCACCTTACAGTGAGCAGACAGCGGAGGCTGGCCTTTATCTGTGGCCTGTGCGTGAATCTCAAAGGCTGGATTTTCTTCATAGTCAATTTGACCTTTAACTGAAATAGCACCAGTTTCACTGTCCATTTCGAATAAATCTAAGACACGATCCTGTCCTTTTTTCCTCAAGGAGAACTCTATTTCTTTATTTAGGCCTTCATCTGCGTCTGTTGCATTTAGAGTCACCACAGTTGACCCGACTGGTAAGTTTTCATTGATTTGAAATTTGTATAGTGATTTAGTAAAAGCAGGATAGTTGTCATTAACATCCAACACGTTAATGATGATTTGTGACGTTCCTGACTTTGCAGGGTTTCCTCCATCTACAGCAGTCAGTGTGAGCTTTATTACTGAGTCTCGCTCGCGATCCAGCTGCTTCTGCAGCACTAACTCTGCAGACACAGACTCCGTTCCTTTGTGTATGTCTAATCTGAAATAATCATTATTACTCAGTTTATAAGTGCTGAGCCCATTCTTTCCGACGTCTATGTCTGTAGCCTCAATCAGTCCAAATTTCACACCGGGTAAAGTGTTTTCTGCAACATCCAGCGTTTGTAAATGCTCTGAGAACACAGGCGCATTATCATTAATGTCTGTAATGGTGATCTCTAATCGATAAACCTTCAAGGGATCGTTGATTACGGCTTCTACATTTATGACACAGTTTTTGGCTTTTGCGCACAGCCCCTCTCGGTCTATTCTTTCATTCACATAGAGAAATCCTGTTCTTAAATTTACTTCAAAATATGTGTTTTTTGCTGCACTGACGATCTGAAATTTACGTGTCTCTAAATCCTGGATATTAATGTTTAAATCCCTGGCAATATTTCCGACCGAAGTGCCTGGGTTTACCTCCTCTGAGACGGAATAAGAGAGCTGCCCATGAGCCACCGCTCGCAAGCAGTAATCCAACAGCACGAAAGCAGTACACGTCCAAAAAGAACCCGTTTTGCCTTTGAAAAACATGATAAAATCCAATCTGAAGAGTAGAAATGTAATTCCAACCACCCCGGTCCTGGAAATATCAAGGTTGGTGAATTCTCAGCAGCCTAAGGAGAACAAACGAAGCTTCTTTCCCCCTCACCCTCCGTTCCTTTGTTATAAAGCCTGGAAAAATCGTCACCGTCATCTGTTTCAGGGAGGAGACTGCTGCTTTAATAACTAACTGAAATGGCACGGTCTATTACGCCCCTATGTGGACAAAAGGTAAACTTCAAACTACTTCTTTAGTATCACACTATTATACTCTATATGTGATGGGTGAATTTTATTATTCTAATTAACATTTGGGTTTATTTGACGATTTTTCTTTTTTTTTTTTTTTGCAAACATTACATGTACTTGGCTGTATGATCCATCTCACTTTAAAGTGTAGTTGGAGCTACTTTTAAACTCATAATGAAGATTTTTTTGTTTTTATCAATCCCAAAACATATCTGCCTGATGAAACAGTTTGTCTTATTTAATTAACAATTATTTAAAAACACCTAATAAATCATTTTCCTGATCTGTTTTTTTACTCTTTCTTTTCTGAAAAAAAAAAAAAAAAAAATCCTTAAGCGTGAATTCTATTTATTTATTTAATTTTAAAGTCCAAAATTGTGATCATTCAGGGAATGCAAAACATTAATGGTAAAATGTTTTTTTTAGATTCTTGATATTCCCCTTTACTCGTAAACTTTTTGATTCATTTTTGTCTTCGCTTTACAGTCCTATTAGTGTAAATATTTGATTTGATACATATTTCAGCACCATGGACAACGTCATACATATTTCAATAAACAGGGATGTACATACTGTAACTTTCTTTTGTTCTGTACTCAGTGGAGCAGCTATAGGGTTGATCGGAGTTCACTTTTTTTTTTTAAATACATGTTTCACGTCACCACCTGGAACAGAGGGATGGGCGAATAAAGTGACATTGCACTTGAATTTGAACTGAAAATATAGAAACAGAAAAACAACGTCACGTTTGTTATTTAAAGCTCGAGGATATGAAGTAAATTTTTAATTAAATGACTGAAAACTATTGAATGTACAAATTCTGCTTTTTCTAACACCAAAAAACTAATTAAAGCTGTTAAAGCACTGAAAGTTCTGTTATCTGTTAATTATCTTTAAAAATCGGGTAAAATTATCTTCTTAAAAAAGCAAAATAATAAAAATAAAAAGATTAGGTATTTTTACAATTACAATCAATTCAAATTTCATTTAGCAGAAGCTTTTATCCAAACAACACGAGCCGTAGGGTTAAGGCACATATTCAATATCCCACAGTTTTTGGGTTGAATTTGAACTGGTGACCATCTGATTACAAACCCCACTTCCTTAACTGTTACACCACCATTCAATTTATACAGTTTTATTTGTACGTTCAACATAGAACAGTGTTACTCGATGAACATGCAAATAAAACAAGGTATGCTACAGAAGGTAGATTCACTATACCTAAAGTAAAGACAAATAGCATTAAAAATATACTGCAAATGTACAGGGCCATGGTGACATGAAATGCTCTTCCAAGACAAATTATTCAAGAAAATAATTAATTTCGATTTAAAAAAAAACTACTCAAACAATGCATTAACAAAACAGCTCTAAATATGTATAATCAAAGCTACTGAATACACTTACTTCGTGTAAGTTTGATTATGTGATCTATAAATGTAATATTGAGAAATAACAGTTAATATATATTGATATATTGTAAATGTAAATTGCTAAATAAGCAATCATCTTATGTTAAATGCCACATGTTGAAGGAATTGTTCATTTGAACCCTAGAGGTCAGACTGTATGAATGTTGTTTTTGTTTTGTTTTGTAAATTGTTTTAGTTGTTGTTTGTTTGCTTTTTTTTAACGTGTTACAGTAATTGTACATTAATAAGACAATTGTATTGGGTGTGGTGGCTCCAGGAAGAGTAGCAATGGATCTAGTCAAAGCTAATAGAGATTCAAATAAAAAAGATACAAAGATATCATCAATTCTAAAATGAAAAAAAAAGATCCAGTTTTGTCACTGTTGGATGGACTGTTCTCATATGTCTGGTTGTGTGTGCATGGAGACTGTGTGATATGAAATATTTAGACTTTCCTCCATTCCATCAAAAGTGAAATGCAAATGATTTTAAGCTGCATTTTGGAGCTGCCAGAATCAATCCTAAAAAATTCAACATTACTTGGCTACCTCGGTAAAACAAATTAATTACAAAATGATTGAAACCACGATCCTTGGGTCTGAACTAATTTTTTTATTATTTTTTTTTTTGCATTTGAGCAGTTTTTTTCATTGATTGAAAAAAAAATCATTTTGATTGAAAAAAAAAATCATTTTTGATTGAAAAAAAAATCATTTTTGATTGAAAAAAAAAATCATTTTTGATTGAAGGAAGACATTTTTGATTGCAATGATTATTTTTTTTTTTTTTTTGTTTGTTTGTTTTACATATTATTGAATAATAAAGACATAAATCTACCACTGTAAGGTGGACCCTCCCATAACTTTTGATAGAAGGGAGGAAAGTTGCTAAAATTGAACAGTGTTATTGATTACAATGTATTTGATTACGAAATCTGATGATTGTGTGACATATGTGCTTAAATATGACAGATCTTTGTGGCAGCTTCAAAATGCAGCCGGAAGGCATCCACCTATAACTTTTGACGAGACAGCGGAAAGTTGTCTTATTCATTATTTGACGATAGAAGGCACTTTAAGGTGACCAATCAGAAATGAGGGGTGTTCCAGGGGCCGTCCAAAGTGGCCAAATGTCCAAAAGTCTGTTTTGCGAGGGAGCTGAAATTGTGTGCGTGCGTGTGAAACACTGTGGTAGTTTCAATTTGTTCGTGAGTAAGGCCCAATCCCAATGTCCGCACTCATACACTCACTGACTTTGAGGCGCGCTCCCGCGAAAGTCCATGAGAGTTAAAGTCCGTCCCATTGGAAAATCATGCATGAGGGAACTTCCGGTGACTTTTTCAGACCTTCTTGCGCCCTTTTCATAAGTGGCCAACTCCGCAGACTTATCTTAAGGGAATTACCCATAGTTCATTGTATTGTGACGTATGGCAGGAATCTCATGGGAAAAGCAGCTGGCAGCTGCTTTAAAAGCGACGTGAAACGAGCGAATTAGTAAACAAAAATATTTTAGCATAAGGATAATTGGGGCCAAATACCATGTACACAAAAGCAAATGACAAACAAATAAATAAAAATAAAATAAAGAAATCCATCTATTGTTGCAGTTAAAGGTGAGGTGAAATCACTTTTTCTGTCTGTGTTGCTCGTACGTGTTACAGGAGATTATATTGACAGTTTATGTGGAAATATTTAGTGTTTTCAAAGAAACCAAGAAAAATGTGTATATTTGTGCTTAAATTTGTGTCATTGTAGATATGCAATAATAAATACATTTAGTATTGTATAAATGGTTGTACATGCCTCCTGCTCTTCTTTTAACAAAATTAAGAATGAGATGGTAAATTACTCAAATTGTAGCAGTCCTGCACTGGCTCCCTCATGTAGCCAATAGGGAGGTAAATTAATGTCTGCTATCGTTCAATGCATCAGTCCTTGTTTAATAAAAAAAGGACTGAACAGCAAACCATGCGTTTTTTCAACTGAGAACAAAGCATGAACATCTGTTTACATATAAATAACTATCATATTTATTTAACTTTCATATTTTACTTGTGAAATTATCATTCATTGGCCATGCAATAAACAGAGAGACTTTAAACACAGTCACAAAGAAGTGTTATAAAGCCCAAAGTCCCAAAGCTACAATCATAAGGAGCGTTAGGTATTGCTGTCAAAAAACAAAGGACTGTCCCATTTCTATTTCTAGTGCTTCAAACCCTTGCCACCTCACACACTCCATCACTTTCCAGGTGACGTCAGTGAAGTTCCTGAGGGCTCAAGGCTCAAGGCAGTGAGTGTGTTAGTGTGGACATTGGGATTGGGCCTATAGGTAAACTGCACGCTTGAATTTTGACATAAATCTGATGCCATACAAATCAGCTCCCAGTCAGGAGCCGACCATTGTTTACTTCTATCCATCACCAAATCCATAGGTGAGCAAACACGTGCATCAATAATTAATCTGATGCGTATTGTGTGGTGTTACTTTGCTTCCTTAATTGATTTGTAATTACACAGGACTCTCTCCAGGTTAGTTCTGGTCAGACTGCTCTAACAGGCAGCAGGCCAGATACCATCGTACACTCATAGCACACACCAACAATTGCAATCATTTACATCGTGAGATTCAGTTCACTCCCGTGAAATATAAGGCCAATAATCCTAATTCTTCACTTAAAAGAAAATCGCATTTGTTACCAAAAGGGTCAATGACAATTAAACAATTATGGAAAGAAAATGTACAAAAGTTGCGACGAGAATCTTCTTACCTTCTCTTTGTTGGGTAAAGTCTGAGTGCTGGTAAAAGTGTCTCCTCCGTTTATACTGATCAGTTCTGCATCTACAGGTGGAAACGGGGCGGGGAAAACCACTACGTCACTCTTCAGTGTGTCTGAGCTGAAACACACGTCGTACTGCTGAGTGGACTTGGAGTAAGACCAGCTCCCGTCCGGGTGGGTGGTGATCATTGGGGCGCTGTACCTGCTGAAAGAGCCGTCTGTCCTGTGGCATTTCACAGCTATTAAACTGATGAGGCTCAGCAGGAAGATGAGCGACACCGACACAATGGCGATCAGCAGGTACAGGTTGAGGTCAGAGAAGCTGTCTTCCTTTATGGGAACATGTCTGAACTGAGTCTGGATGTCAGCGGAGCTTTCAACCACCACCACATCAATGGACACAGTAGCTAGAGAGGGAGGGCTCTCCAGTTATCAGAGACCAGCACCACCAAGGGGTGACTCTTCAGGTCGTTGTCACTCATCCTCCTCTTAGTCCTGATCTCCCCGCTGCTGGTTCCGATCCTGAACAGGTTGTTTCCTTTGGGCTCAGACAGGTGATAAGAAAGCAGCGCGTTGTATCCAGAGTCTGCGTCTACAGCCCTGATCTTTGCCACAAAGTATCCTGCTTCAGCAGAATATGGGATGCTCTCACTGTTAACGGAGCCGTGCTCAGAATAAGGAGCCAGAACTGCAGGACTGTTGTCATTCTCATCCAGAATAAACACATTTACAGTCACGTTGCTGCTGAGCGGAGGAACACCAGAGTCTGTGGCCTGAACTTTGAACTGAAACGTCTTCAGCTCCTCAAAGTTAAAGGACTGCAGGCTGATGATGTCTCCACTCTCTGAGTTTATATTTATCATGGTAGATAACGGTAATGAGTGTGTTTCACTTCTTAAAAATGAATAGCTCACCTGGCAATTTTGATCAATATCAGCATCCTTCGCTGTCACGGTTGTAATCACGGCTCCTGGACTATTCTCACTTACATACACATTAAGTACACTCTCTGCAAACAGGGGTGGATTATCATTTATATCTGAAACCACAATAGAAACTACACTGTTGCTGGAGAGCCTCGGGTTTCCTTGATCACGCGCCACTATGGTCACATTATAATCAGACACACT